>NC_089845.1:1810000-2100000 GCF_035609145.1 Eleutherodactylus coqui | reverse complement strand
ATAAACTGAAGTTGATTCGCTAATGGAGTTACATCTGGGCTTTAAATGACAGCCAGATATTAAAAAAGACAGGACTGCTTATGGATTTGTGAGGTCAAACAATGAAAGAGTAAAGTATATTACCACCAGCGCCTGATAAAAGCAGATAGAACAGACAGGCAGGTATGAGGATAACTCAGTTATATCTGTCTATGAATTCTATTGCATTCTTAATACATCCTGGGATTGCACATCGTGTCCACTGATCTAAAGGATTCTTTTTTCCGGTGACAGCAGAAATCTTGCAGTCCTTGTATAGCAACATTGTCCTGCTTTTTCCAGTGTAATAACACCAATAAGGTAACCCCTGGCAAGGTACTGAGAATTAGCAGCACAATAGTGATGTGTTGTGTAAGAAATAGATCTGTGGAGCAAGCAGAGACAAGCATATACCCAATAGTGTTACTTTTACCTGTATAGCATTGACATAGTGTTTGGGCTTACTTTTCTACAAACTGATAAAGCTATCTGTTGTTGTCTGGCTAACCCATACGGAATTAAACAAGCCTAGTGAAAAATGGCTTTACTTTTCCACAGCACATAAATAATAGCTTCATGCATTTGTGCTGATGCAAAGAGAATAACAAAAACTAGAGCCATATGAGTGAATATAATGCTTTTCCCGCAAATAGAAATTTGCATCCATCCTTGTAGCACTTGATATAAATGTTGCTGTGGGAAGGTGGCATTTTTATGGCAAAGAAATGTAATGGGAAATGTTTTTGTTATCTCTGAAAATGTAACATTTTGGTTAGGACTACATTTGCCACTTCTTCGAAACATTGTGCACATAGATATGCTGTAGATGGACGTACAGACGGTTCCAGAAAAACATAGTAAAACAAATAAACCATGTCTTAAATTAATTAAAGTTGCCGTATTAAATGCTATAGAAAAGTTCTGTATGCTTGATAATGCACTACAGTCCAAATCCGCACAACAAACACACATAACCGATACGACCCTATATGTCATCTAATCCACAGTATAATACACAGGGATCATTAACCCCTTAACAAAACAGGATATACAGTTGCGTCATAGGATTTTGGGGTTGGTATGGAGCAGGATCAGGAGCCGAATCCACTGCATGCAATGCTGGTATCGGCTGTCAACACTGATCACAGCTGTTATCCCTCTAAATGCTGTTGTAAATTCTGAAAACAACATTTAAATACCCCAGTCATTCCAAACAATGTCATTGTGGGGTACTGTTGCCCTTGCAGCAGGGGGGCTTCTGAAGGTTCTCAGGGCTGCCATGAATAAATGCCTACCAGATCCAGTCTCCAAGTAAAAATTTGAAAAAAGCAATACAAATTCATAGGTACTCCAAAATAGTACCAATAGAACCTGCAGAACATCCTGCAAAAAATGAAAGGGTCATGTCCTTAAGAGGTTAATAATTGGCGTAATGCTCTGGTGTTGGCATACACAATTGCATCAGTTCTGCCACTAGCTTAGATATATCAGCCAATAGACTGCTAGCTAACTAGCTGTGACATCAACTCACATGGCAACTTCAGTCCCACCTGAAACTGACTCAAATATCCAGTCAGTAGATGGATATCTGCACTTAGGTCAATCACACAAGCTCACGGTGATTAGTTCCACAGTCATCTAGCAGCAGACTCACCTTAACGTCTATATTTCTTAATAATAGTGTGTCCATTCAAATTGTTTATCGTGATATTCAGGTCAAATTTAACAGATCCACAACTTTGCTATTGCATGTTCCACAAGTCCAATATCCTAATGTCCTATTAGGTTACATGTGAAATAACAACCCCTTCCACATTCAGGATAGAATAATAAACTTTATTTGTATAGCGCCAACATATTCCGCAGCGCTTACATAGACAGGGGGTACAGAAAGACAAAATACAAACATTACAGAACCACGGTTACATAGTAATCAATTGATGGAAACAATAGGGGTGAGGGTCCTGATCTAATGAGCTTACATACTACAAGTAATGGGGTGATACAGAAGGTAAAGGGCTGGAGATGTGCATGGTATGGCGGGGTGGAGATGTGCACGGTATGGTGGGGTGGAGATGGGCACGGTATGGTGGGGTGGAGATGGGCACGGTATGGGGCGCTGGAGATGTGTACGGTATGGCGAGGTGGAGAGTGAGCGATGTTATACACAGAGACAATGGTCAGACATTTGGCCGTGTGACGGCAGAATCAGTATGACTGCAGGAGCGGTTTATGATGGCTAGCAGGGATTGCAGTCAGTAGGTCAGGGAGCATGTTATCCGGGGGTACAGATGGGTTTGTTTAGAGTATGCTGTATGCCTCCCTGAAGAGGTGCGTTTTTTAGGGTACGCTCTGCGAGTCCTGGATTGCTCGGGTAGCCTTTGGTAGTGCGTTCCAGAGGACTGGTGCTGCTCTGGAGAAGTCTCAGAGGCGGGAATGAGAAGTTCGAATTAAAGGGGCGCTCAGTCTGGTTTCGTTAGCAGAGCGGAGAGCCCGGGCTGGTTGATAGATTGAGATGAGGGAGGCGATATAGGGCGGCGCGGTGCTGTTGAGGGCTTTGTGGATGAAGGTAGTGAGTTTAAATTGAATTCTGTATTTAACGGGCAGCCAGTGCAGTGACCGGCACAGGGCAGAGGCGTCCGAGTAGCGGCTGGACAGGGAGATGAGCCTGGCTGCCGCATTCAGGACGGATTGGAGAGGGTAGAGTCTGGTGCAGGGGAGGCTGATCAGCACCGAGTTGCAATAATCGAGCCAAGAGTGGATGAGGACAACAGTGAGTGTTTTTAGCGTGTCCACAGTGAGAAAAGAGCGGATTCTTGTGATGTTCTTGAGGTGCAGCTGACATGTTTGGGCCAGAGATTGGATGTAGGAGGTAAATGAGAGATCAGAGTCGAATATGACCCCAAGGCAGCGGGCATGTTGTCTGGGAGTTATGGTGGCGCCACACACTGAGATGGAGATGTCAGGATGAGGTCGGTTAGTGGAGGGTGGAAACATCAGTAAGTCAGTTTTAGAGAGGTTTAGTTTTAGGTAGAGAGAGGACATGGTGTTAGAGACAGCGGACAGACAGGCGGTGATGTTTTGGAGGAAAGGTGCGGAGATGTCACGGGAAGAGGTGTATAGCTCGGTGTCATCAGCGTACAGGGGGTATTGGAGGCCAAATCTCCTGCTGGTCTGTCCAATAGGGGCTGTGTAGATATAGTTATAGGGCACAAAATTTTAGTTCAAGGTATTGGTGCCTCTACGGTCCATCTACTTCATAAGAAAATACTTACAAATGGCAGGTAGGGGCATTGTTACAGATTTTACACTGGGGTCCGATTAACTCTGAAGTGATTTAAAATAGATTATGATTATTTTGGTTGCAATAGCTAGTTACCCTAATGTGTGGTTTGTGGTTTTGGCTGCTTACTGTTAAAAAAAACTACCTAAAAATGCACATGGAATATTTGCACGGTATTTGGTTGCCTCAAGATTTCAATAGCTAAATATATAGATAGAAGCCACCATGCAAGCTAATTTGAGCGGCATGATTGTTTTTCCTGCTCTGATACTGTTTAGATTTTTAATAAATGGGAGTTTGATATATTGCAACAAAGAAAATGTGTGTTTAATAAACAGCAGTGTGCAATAGATTTATAATTAGTTAGGTGTCACTTGTGGGTATAACAAATCTTAGTAATCATTAAGTTAATAACTATCTTTGGATATCAGACTCAGCTGCCTCCTAAAGATGTTGTCTCATGATTGTCTCACCAGGAACTGGCAAAATGGTGAACAGGAAATTGAAACTGTTATTATACAGGAAATAATCCCACGCTGTCAATTTCTACAGAAAGAAACATATGTTCCAACTTACTGTCACCATCTTACCTATCAGATCTAATATATAAAGAGAGCAAAATTACAAGAGCCATTTTTGTACTATCAGTTGAGGGTCTTGGACGCACTGCCACTGTGAGGAGAAAAAACCTTTCAACCTCATAAAAGATAGTTTAGCACAGGATACAGTATCAGATGGAACAGATGTCCAATAATCATTTCAAAGAAGAGAACATTCACAATTGAAAAAGTAAAAGAAAAAAAGTACTCTGAAACAATCACTTAAAAGATTCTCTCTCAGCCATGTTTGTAATAAAGCTTAGCATTCAGAAGATTTAAGAGTTTAATCCCCTTAATGCTCTGCGCACTTCAATGTTAACATTAATAAACATTTGACATGCAGCATATGACTTTAAGTACAATTAATTGATTGAAAAGGAAATAGAGCTTTCAGAAATTAATGCTTTTATCATTTGAGTTCACTTTGTTTACTTTACAGATCATTCACTAAAGTACGAGCTATAATATCTACCAGGCTATTATTAGTGTGGATTTTTGCTACAAAGCACAACTGGCACTGAGAGGATTTGTTAAGATCAGCACATAATTCATAGATTTAGTTTGCTTCTTTCTGTGTCCCATAAAATAATGTGTAGAATCCACCACATACTGGGTTACTTCTTAGGCCGGCTGCACACGAGCGTGACGGGCTCCGCCGCGGAATATCCCGCGGCGAAGCCTGTCACAGTGCCCCCCAGAGACCCCATACTTACCAGCGGATCCGGCGTCTTCGCTCCCGCATGACGCTTCCCGCCCACCTCCACCGCGTCACATGACACGCCCACCGCGTCACATGACGCGGCGGCGGTAGGCGGGAAAGCGTTTTCACGCTATCTTCCGCTGTGTTACAGCGGGAGATAGCATAAACGGACGGCTTCCACTGACTGCAATGGAAGCCATCAGCGCGTACACCCGCGGCAAATAGAGCACGCCACGGGTGAGGACGGGAGATTTCACGATGCAGAATTCCGCGGTGGAATTCCGCACCGTGTGCTCTGAGCTATTAGGTTCAATAGAACCGAATAGCTGCGGGCAACGCAGCGGATTTTCGCCGCGAATTACGCGGCGGAAATCCGTTCGTGGGAAGGAGGCCTTAAAGGGGTCTGCCTATTTTAGTGGTTGAATATTATGATAGATAGATAGATAGATAGATAGATAGATAGATAGATAGATAGATAGATAGATAGATAGATAGATAGATAGGAGATAGATAGATAGATAGATAGATAGATATGAGATAGATAGATAGATAGATAGAGAGATAGAGAGATATGAGATAGATAGATAGATAGACGATAGATAGGATTCCACACTGAAATTCACATCAAAACTGGTATATGCATCCCATGCCTGTAAATAGTTTTTGCAACTCCATTCACATGCAAATTGAAATTTCCATGCTGTTTTTTACTGTTACTGAAAAAAAACCATTGCAGAAATAAGTAGCATGCTAAATATTTCTGCAAGTTTAACATGGAAATACCAAGGAGTGGTCCCATTAAGTGATTATAGGACTAATCCTCATGAGGATGAGCAGCAATTCAAATTTCACATCATTGACGCATCTGTGGCAGAAATCTTAGTTTCAGGCTCTGATTTCTGCCACATAAATACACAGATTTTAAAATCTGACATGAGCATACCCTTACCAGGTCTTCTTACCTTCCCAGTAAGCTAGTCTAGTAAACTTGTCAGCATTATTTTTTTCCAAAGTACACAGAACCTTTTTGCTGCTACTTAAACAGGCAGAACATCTGAGTGCACAAATTCTGCTTCATTCAAGCATATGTGCAATGCAAAGATTTAGCCTAGTCAAGAACACCTGGCTTCACTGCACATCCATGGGAGACACGGAGTTTGTCTGGACAGCATAATGATTCACTGGAGTGACCCATCCAGATGACTAGTTGCTGCTAGAGTATATTGCATGTACTGGAATTAAAGTGAGTGTTTACACTCAGCCTTTCATAATCTTTATATAGGAGAATCAGAAGTAGTGTGGAGCAATCATAGAAATATTTGGGTAAACCTGATTTTCAACAAAATAATTGTGAATGAGGAAGCTTGGGGTACATTTTCTTATATGAATGTGACTCAGTTGTTAGCACTGTTTCTTTCAGTGCTGGGGTCCTAGATTTAGATTCCATGAAGGATAACATCTTGAAACATGGACCTTGAAAAACTCCATCCAGAAGTTGCCCTTGGTCAGATTTAATTCTATAACTCTAGCACTGCAAAAAAGCAGTGCTAACAACTCAGCATCACACTTGCTTGTTTTGCTCCAGATGATAGGAAAAACAGCAAAAATAAACACAAAGAACATAAAACATCCATCCAGATGTTGCCCTCGGTCAGATTTGAACATACAGCTCCACGGCCTACAAGGCAGTAGTGCTAACAACTGAGCCACCTTACCTGTCCTTTAACCATGCTTGTTCTTCCTTCTCTGAAGGAGAAAACAGAAAAACACAAAGAGAGAGGTCCATGAAGATGTTGCTTTTGGGCAGATTTGAACCTAGAACTCATCCATGAGTCGTCACCTTCCTTCCTGCCTGCCTGCCTGCCTGCCTGCCTGCCTGCCTTCCTTCCTTCCTTCCTTCCTTCCTTCCTTCCTTCCTTCCTTCCTTCCTTCCCTCCTTCCTTCCTTCCTTCCCAAGAACAAAGAAGGAGAAGGATGAGAAGTAGAATGATGGTGAGAAAGGGAAGAAGGAGATGAATGAAAATAATATCTAATTCTTGCCATTTCCTTCTTATTTTTTCTCCTTTAAGGCAACAGTGCTAGTCATTTCCTCTTCCTGCTTATTTTTCTCAAAGAGCTAGTGGTTCTAGGTTCACGGTTGATTATAGACAACACCTGCATGGAATCTGTATGCTCTTTGTGCTTATTATTTTTGTTCTTTTCCATCTCCCCCTCCTCCGGAGAAGAGAGAAGAAAGATTAGTAGTGGCTCAGTTCCTGGCACGGTGTTTTTGCAGTACTGAAGTCCTAGCTTCAAATCTGACCACGACCAACATGTGGATGGTGTTTGTATTTCCTTTTCATGTTTATTCTTCCTGTTTTTTTACCCCCTGTGGAGCAGGAAGGTCAGGTGGAGTGGCTCAGTTGTTGGCATTGCTGCTTTGCAGTGCTGGACTTCTAGCTTCAAATTCACCAAATGCAACATGTGACTGGGGTTCTTATGTTCTGTTTGTGTTTATTCTTGTTGTTGTTTTTCTCCTCCACACCAGAGCAGACAAGTGTGGTGGCTCAGTTGTTAGCACTGCTGCCTTGCCATGATGGAGTTTTAAGTTCAAATCTGTTGAAGGGCATTATCTGGATGGTGTTTCTATCTTCCCTTTGTGTTTATGCTTCATATTCTTCTCCTCCGGAGCACGACAGACAAATGTGATGGCTCCCGTGTTAGTGCTGGAATTCTAGGTTCAAATTCGACCAAGGGCAACATCTGGATGGATTTTTTCAAAGTCCACGCAGATGTTATCCTTTTTGGATTTAAACCTAGGACCCCAGCACTGAAAGGCAACAGTGCTAAGATTCATAGAAGAAAACAAACACACATGCGATAACCTTTACCTGAAGAGTTTAAATATAGAATATAAGGCTCATTCATTTATATAAGGAAAGAGTGCTGCTGGCACATTGGATAACCCCTCAGTGTAAACATAGATAATGTGAAAATGTGTGAATTAATAACCTCATAGATCGCCATCACCAGGGACAGAATAACAATGGAATGCTGGCTCTAGGCTCTGCTTTCCCATATGTTTAGGGGAGCTTCTGACTAAATGCTCTTCAGAGGACTTTGGAGGCTCCAAACACTGGTTCTCAGTGATTCGTGAGATCCTGTGAGAAACAGTTAGGCCCAATGGTGGTTTCAAAAACCAAAAAAAAATCCCCCTCCTTCACACCTTTACCCCAAGCCATTTCAGACTGTTTTTCTAATCCTCCTTTCTTCCGAAGGTCAGTGACATTACGTTATATGCACCGTGACTGGTGCTAACCAATCCTGAGGGCAGGGATTGGCTAGTGCTAGTATTGGGCCCTGGAAGAAGGATCAGAAGAGCAGTCCACTGAGGCTTGGGTGGGGGGCAGCGCAAAAGGTTCACATACCTAACGTTATCCAATAGGGAGGCAGAAAAAGAAGCGTTATTATTAGTGGCAACAGAAGAGGCAGCATTAATAATTATTGGGACAGAATAAGGGTGCATTATTAGTAACAGAAAGATAGCTTTATTGTCTAAGGTGCAGAATAGAAGGCATTAGGCCTCATGTCCACGGGGAAAATCAGATCCGCTGCAGATTCTCCATGGAGAATCTGCAGCGGGTCCCTCCTGCCCCGCGGACATGAGCGCCGAAAATAGCAATTTAAAAGCATTTACCTATCCGGCGCGGGCGGGGAATGTCAGCTGTTCCTCACGGCCGGATCTTCATTTTCGGCCGGCGGATGAATTCCTGACGCCGGCGGCACGTCGCCGGCACGTCGTCGACGTGCCGCGCGCATGCGCCGGGCACATCCGCCGAGCCGAAGCAAGGAAGATGCGGCCGTGAGGAACAGCTGACATTCCCCGCCCGCGCCGGATAGGTAAATACTTTAAATTCCTATTTTAGGTCTCCCGCGGATCCGGACGGCTTCCATAGGCTTCAATAGAAGCCCGCGGGAGCCGTCCCCGCGGGAGACCCGCACGAAAATGGAGCATGGTCCAGATTTTTCCATGCTCCATTTTTTTTTAAATCCCTTTTATTGACGATCCGCGGGTATTTATCTACCCGCGGGTGGTCAATGCATCCCTATGGGATGCGGATCCGCATGCGGGAGATCCGCTGCGGATCTTAAATCCTATTTTCCCCGTGGACATGAGCCCTTAGTGATTACGGGGGCAGAAACGAGGCAACATTATTAATAGGGCAGAAACGAGGCAGCAGTCCGTCATAACTGACTGCTCCAACTTCATCTGTCCGGGTCCAGGGCAAGACGCTTGTACACATGTAGTAATGCCCTCCAAAGCAATAGATTGATCTTGGTCTCTTACCAGCTTTTTTTTCGCAGTCCTTCGTGTAATACAGCACAAAACAAAAGCTGTCTGTCTGACCACTAGATAAACATTTAGCTTTTCCTCTCTACAGATGAAGCACTTTAAAATTTGAATTTTGCGGTCCACTATGTTGATCTTATAACAAATTTTCTGCCAGATGTACTTTCTAAATTTACAAGACTTTTTCACTGAATCTTTGCAACCAACTTCCCAATCTCTACTTCATTTCTTCATTTCTTTACCGGGGTTGCTTCACCATTTTTTAAATTCTCTTTTTTACTCTATACTTTTATAATGCGTGGAGAGCAGAGTCAAGAGAATACCATTTCATTCTTGGTGATTAGATTCATTAATAGCAGCATGCATGCATGTTGTAGATGTGGATACAATTGAATAAAGAGATAGAGTTCCACCTGGTTCGGCAAAGCGGCTATTATTTTAACAACCAGTTCGGGAAACTGAGAAGATTTGTCTGTATCTCACTCCCAAAACTATAAAACAATCTATCTACGCAAAACTAAAATCTCTACACACATACATATATACTTTAAGAGTGCACAGGCAGGCACATTCTGATGACTAGTTATTTATGTCTAGGATCATAGCTACTGTAAGGTAATATTATTATTGTGGTCAGTAGCTGAAGACCTTTCCATGAGGCCAGATGGATATACCCTCTCTGGAGATTCTTTGATTAATTGGGGTGATCCACCCTGCATAACAAGGTCAGCACACACAAGCTTTCATTATTTAGTTCATTTACATCAATTAGAATTATGGTATGCCCGGGGCTACTCCGGACTTCTAAAAACATGATCTACTCCTATGTGATGTTTAAATAGAGCACTAAAGGGGCTACAACATATTTCATTAGCAAATAAAGCTCTGTTTCAACTGCTAACGATACAAAGATTTATCTTTGAAGCTTTAATTAGGTATTACCATAAATCATTTAAAATCTGACCAAACAATTTTGAGCCATCTGCATGCAAAAACAATCCCCAGAGCATCTGATTCTAGCATATAACTTTATGCGAATGGAACAGTCATTGAATTAAGGTAATTCAATTATTCAAGGTGCATTTTTACTTTATTTCAATTATATTGCATTATCAATATGCATTTTACTTATAGCAATCTGAAGCATATGAATTTCACATATATAGCGAATGCATTTTAGTTTTCATATTTTAAAGAAAAACATATATGAATAAATCTGAAAGAGTGGTAATATGTTTTTGTTTTCTTTACTACTTTTAGATGAATAATAATTTTTTCATATCAAAGTTTATTGTCTTTTATGTGCCTGGCCTAAATGTCATTGCTGTAGACTGATTAATTGTTTAACCCCTTTAAATATCAGCCATTTTTCAGATTTTCATTTTTTCATCCTTGCCTTTCAAGAGCCATAACTTTTTCCTTTTTTTGTCAACATCACCATATAAGGACTTGCTTTTTTGCATAATTAGTTGTATTTTAATGCTAACATTTATTATACCATAGAATGAATTGAACCATTTTTAAACTTTTTTTTTTAAGTGAAATGAATTTGGAAAAAAACACAATTACAGATGCAGAAAAGTTTAAAATGACTTTAAACGTTTTATAATAACTTTCTGTGCCGCAGTTTATTTACACTTTCAATAACTTTGCAAAAGCTTCTGTTGAGTTAAGATAAGACAGCAATAGGTGTGCAATAGCTTAAAATCAGATAGATTGTTGCAGAAAATTATCACAGACTAGTTGAAGACATATCCAAAAGAAAAGATAGACCCACAAGAAAAATGGTGCACATCAATACAGCAAAGAATGTAAAAAAACAGTATTACCAACAGAGGAAGAGCAGAAGTATTAAGGCTCTCACACACAAGCATTTTTTACTACATATTGCGCACATGGGTTTTACATGCGTAATATACTGTAACAACAACTTTACATTGCTCTTAACAGTACCTTGTACACAGCGTGCAAAGTGCGCATGGAAAAAAGATCACAGCATGCACTATTTTGGCACATATTATGTGTGCATACCCACTAAGATGGTATATACGGGATTGTCGGCACATATACCCATGGTGCACAGGGGAAATGCTTATGTGAGAAAACTAGAGATGAGCGAGCATACTCGTCCGAGCTTGATGCTCGTTCGAGTATTAGGGTGCTCGAGATGCTCGTTGCTCGAGACGAGCACCACGCGGTACTCGTCTCGATTAAACGAGCACTGACCATTGAATTCAATGGAGCCGGCAATACAGCCGGCTCAATTGAAAGCAATGGGCTGCCGGCGATCGCTGGCTGAATTGTCGAGAAGGGCTTAAATATATAAGCCCTTCCCTGCAATTCATCCAGAAATGTGTAAAAATAAAAAAAAATATATACTCACCTTGTCCCGACAGAACGATGTTAGCCCATTGAATTCAATGGAGCCGGCAATACAGCCGGCTACATTGAAAGCAATGGGCTGCCGGCGATCGCGAGATGAATTGTCGGGAAGGGGTTAAATATATAAGCCCTTCCCTGCAATTCATCCAGAAATCTGTAAAAATAAAAAAAAAAATGTATACTCACGTGGTCCCGGCAGACGGAGTTCAGGGCGGCCAGCGGCAGTCCTCCTGAACCGCTCTGAACAGCTGTGAGTAGTATTCAGCAGCCGGGGATTTAAAATCCCCGCCTGCTGAATGAGCTGCCTCTAATTGGTCACAGCCTGACCAATCAGAGGCAGATCTCACTCACACACCCATTCATGAATTCATGAATGGGTGAGTGACTGCTGCATCTCATCTGATTGGTCCCACTGAGTATATATTTTTTTTATTTATTTTTACACATTTCTGGATGAATTGCAGGGAAGGGCTTATATATTTAACCCCTTCCCGACAATTCATCCCGCGATCGCCGGCAGCCCATTGCTTTCAATGTAGCCGGCTGTATTGCCGGCTCCATTAAATTCAATGGGCTAACATCGTTCTGCCGGGACGAGGTGAGTATATATATTTTTTTATTTTTACACATTTCTGGATGAATTGCAGGGAAGGGCTTATATATTTAAGCCCTTCCCGACAATTCATCCCGCGATCGCCGGCAGCCCATTGCTTTCAATGTAGCCGGCTGTATTGCCGGCTCCATTAAATTCAATGGGCTAACATCGTTCTGCCGGGACGAGGTGAGTATATATATTTTTTTATTTTTACACATTTCTGGATGAATTGCAGGGAAGGGCTTATATATTTAAGCCCTTCCCGACAATTCATCCCGCGATCGCCGGCAGCCCATTGCTTTCAATGGAGCCGGCTGTATTGCCGGCTCCTTTGAATTCAATGGGCTAATATCGTTCTTCTCTGCCACAGCTGTTACAGCTGTGACAGAGGAGAACGATCTTTATGCTGACAGTGCAGGGGGGAGGGTCTCACTCTTGTCACTATTGTGGCTTAATAGTGGGACCTGGGAACTTGAGATGCAGCCCAACATGTAGCCCCTCACCTGCCCTATCCGTTTCTGTGTCGTTCCCATCACTTTCTTGAATTTCCCAGGTTTTCACAAATGAAAACCTTAGCGAGCATCGGCAATATACAAAAATTCTCGAGTCGCCCATTGACTTCAATGGGGTTCGTTACTCGAAACGAACTCTCGAGCATCACTGAAAGTTCGACTCGAGTAACGAGCACCCGAGCATTTTGGTGCTCGCTCATCTCTAGAGAAAACCCTTACAGATAATTGCTATATAAAGAAACTTAAGTGAGTGTGCAAGCTGAGAGTGCATGTTGTATTCTAATGTGTGCTGTTTCTTAAGTGTGTGACTAGGGATTAGTGGAATTGCTGAGTGCATCTTTCCCTGTTTTATTTGTATTTGTTGAGTTGTGTTATATCAGGTCATAGTCATTTTTTGAGTTTATACATTGCAACTATATTGTCTTTTTCCCTAGAGATTACATACATTGTGTTGGCGAGTTATTTTGTTAAATATTGTAACATTTAAAAGCACATATAGTCTGCTTGTGGGTTTCAATCTTCATTGCTTTGTAATGAGGGGTAGGGTTACCATGTCTGGGTGAGCTAAATTGTATGTGTGGAATTTCCTGTATTCTTTTCAAACAGAAGAGTAGCAGAAGCATTACAGATAAGTGCTCTATAAATCAAACATAAGTGAGCGTGTGAGCTGAGTGAGTGTGCGTGCTGTCTTATACAGTGTTCTGCTTCTTAAGCGTGGGACTTGGGATTAGTGACTTTGTATTCAGGAACTTTATAAGAGTTTAGGCCCAACTTCTCCTGCTCCTGTCCTGGCTGACCCACACCCCACAGGCAAACAGATCTAATCATTAACCCTTTTGGGACCCACCATTTGCTTATATCTTATAAACACCAGCTGAACTGACGAAGGGGTTATGCCCGAAACTCGTTCTCATAAGCTGATCATGTTCTTTATTAAATAAAAGGAGAAGTTTTCCAAACCTTTGGTCACTTCCTATCTGCTTTAACCTGGAGTGTTGCGCCTTCTCCACTGCCGTTTTTTTAGTTCTATTCTCATACTCTATCACGCCCCCAGGTGGTGCATCATCTGGTCAGGCAGCACCTCCACTATTGAAGTCACCACTTCACTCTCTTCACCACTTTTACAGTATCATTCTTCACAACAAACACAACTGTACAGGTTTTGCTCCACCCCTCTTTTTCCTCCTTGTCCACAAGGCCCATTTAGACAGGATTACTGTCGGGCAAATGATGCCCGACACTCATCCTCGCAAGGACCCATTCACATGCTTTTGGACAGGAGCGCGTATCATTGCTTCACAGAGAGGCAGCTGCAGGAGATTTCTCTCCTCGCTTTCCCCCGCCCCTCTCTATTCACCTAACATAGTGGCTGTTCAGTACTGAAAGGCTGCTATTTACACTAAACGATCATCTTTCAGCTCATCATCCATCGTCTATGCAGCATAAACGGTGGACAATGAGCTGAGCTATGATCGTTCAGTGTAAACAGCAGCCGTTCAGTACTGAAAGTCCGCTATGATAAGTGAATGGAGAGGGGCAAGGGAGAGCGAGGAGTGAAATCTCCTGCAGCTGCCCCGCTGGGAAGCAATGATACGCACTCCTGTGCAAAAGTAAGTGAGCTAGTACATGCAGGTACGAGTGTCGGGTATCGTTTGCCTAACATTCATCGCGTCTAAATGGGCCTTTACTTGTAGTTAATTACTGCTTATTTATTTCAATTTTTGCATAATTACTTTTATCTAATCCATCTGTATGGTCCCCATTTAAAATGTGCTCCATAATTGACAATGCTGTCCAGTGTACATCTTTTGCCAGGTATGCAGTCTTTTAACAGCCAATCCAGGGTGCATACTGCTGTATAATATGTAAGCGTGTTGTGCATTTGGAAGCCCAGATCCTGGATCTAAGAGAGATCTTTTGGAAATGTGGAAAAGAGTTTGCTGCTCACGAAGACAGCTATATGTTTCGACATAAGCATTCTCCATGGCATATAAAACTCTGAGTGAAAGCAGCAGAGCAGGTCACATGGAGTAGTCACATGATAACACCCTACAATTAAATCAGTAGGCGTACGCATACAAAACTAAACACATAAATAGTGACTTATAAATAGTGAATCCTACACTGAGCAGGGGGTGGGGCCAGATGACCCTTCTACCATTCTATGATTCTAAATGTAAATGTTTTGCCCCAGAGTGGGCAGTGTGTGTTTCATATGTCATGAAGAATGCTTATGCCGAAACATGTAACTGTCTTGTTTGCCCCTAATGGATGTTCGATATATGATTTTAATTTTTGCTAAATAAATCATTTTTTTTATGCCCGCACTGTGAGATGCTGGATTGTTTTTACAATTAAAGTTTGTCTGCTGTTTATCCCTGGCAATTGGGAGTGGATGAAGGTGGATACTTTGGAATCTATGAGTTTGTAAATTCTTAGATGTTTACTGATATTGTCTAAAAGTTAGTCAGTACAAACTAATACAGTCCTAAAATGCCTCAGATTAATTGCAGTGACTAATGCTGGATGGTACAGGTAATGAATTTATACTATACAATGGAATACCTGATGCTTTATTAGTTATTATTAATATTCCCTTGGCTTGAGTTCCACCTCTGATTACCAGGTATGTGTGTTGACATCTCAATAATTGAGTGCGTTGCTAGGTCACTACAATGCTCTTGCTTACTGTGACACTTCAGGTCATGTAGGTGACTATACTGATTAAAGTCCTTCCTTCTAGATCTCAATCTCGTGCAATGACTAGTTGGAGACATCGTCAAAGACACAATTATTTGCCATTGGCTAGTTAATTATCTAGATTGGAGGTATCCACTGACAGGATAGATTTAATATTAACACATTTGTGTGAATCTGATTGGTTGAAAGTTAATTACACTCACTGTGATTTGATTGACCATGGGTTAATATAAGAGGGACAAAATGCAATGTGTGCTGGACAAAGATACCTTGCAGGTTGAAACATTGCTGTAATGTGTTGGAAGCTTCAATAAAGTAGTACGTTACTTACCTATATAGAGGCTTTCAGCTAACTCTGCTTGTTAACCAAAATGCAGGTAGGCTGCCCTAAGCTTTGGTTAAACCAACCCTCCAGCCCTGGACAAACAAAGATGGCCACACCGCTTCTCTCACTACCTGGTGAACACTGTACATTAGTATACATTGGTAGTCTAAGACACTACATGCTGATATGACTGGATATCGCTGCTCAGGTGGACAACATTGGTTAATCAAAGCAGGTGTGGTGTCTTGGACAAATGATGCATACTAATATACAGTGTCCATCAGGTAGTTAGAGAATCTGGTGTGGCCATCTTTGTTTGTCCAGGCCCAGAGGGTCACTTAAAATACTGGTCCTTTACTCTTGCAAAGCTTTCTTGCTTAGAGGGTTGAAGAATGCGTCTTGACCTTTTTTCTTTTGGAGTTGGCTTGCAATAGATTGCATCCTTGCTCATTCTTTTCTGAATTCCTTCACTTTTTAAAAACTTCAGTGAGGGAAGCACTAACTAGGATTTTCCATTTATACAGTATTTTATGATGATCAGAAGCTCTTGGTGTCATTGAAGAGGTTCTGTCATTAAAAAAAAAAAAAAAAACTATACTTACATATTCCTCCCCTGTCAGTCTACTTACCAGATCTTCACCCCACCCCATTCCCCTACATCTTCTCTTGTCTCCTGCAGTCCAGGGGGTGGGGAGGGAGGGTCAATTGACCTTCAGCTGTCTGATTTTTCTCTTTCCTGCAAGGTTACGTACATTTCCGGGAATCTTCTGCCTGCCTGGCAATGTACATTACATCACAGCTCACAGGCCAGGAAGGGGACTGCCTATCTGCTTCAGAGATTGCTCATATGAGCTGACTCTGAAATAGATTACAATTCCTTCCTAGGCAGAGAACGTTACAGCACAGGGACCTGACCCGGCTGGAAGAAATGTGAGGAATGCAGCCTTAGTAACAAGATGGCCAGCAAGCGGTGAGGTGATCCGGGGCACTGCAGAAGCTCAGCCAGGAGAAGATGTAGTAAGGAGACTGGGGAGGAGGAATAGAAGAATATAGATTTTTTTTTAATGACAAAACCCCTTTAAAGAAGACTTTTCTGATATATTATATGGGATGCTTGTTTTTTTGTAGAAAAAAAAGAAATAATCATGTGCCAGTTTGGGTGTAGCACAAATATGTAGTCCAAGGACAAGGAAATGTCCCATTTAAAAATATACCTCCCAACAAAATATTAATGTACACCTGTCAGTATACAAACATTCAATTTATATTTATAGTACATATAGCTACATATTTTCCAGAATGACAAATCCCCCCCCCCCCCGCATAAGTAATATTAATCATGAATCATGACAAAATATCATAAGAACCTGACTTTACTGTTAATGAAAGTGTGACAAGATTTACTTTCATGTTCAGCAAAACAGCAACACACAAAATCAAGCTGAATGGAGGCACTGGAACTCACCAGCTGTTGCTGTTACTCCTCCCTGCTGAGTCTCGAGATTTGTGCCCTCTCCGGAAGGCATGGCAATCTGTTGACATCTCTAGCTCTGTGCTACTGTGGAACTTTCAGCTTATTCTAAGCTAATGATCATCTGGTTGAATGCGTAAAAATCAATGCCTATAGTGAAGATATGGAACAAACACACAAAGCAGATGGCTGGAGGCCTGCTCATTCCTGTTTCTGGAGCTGTTTACATTCTTAAGTGACTCATTTTGACATGTTATACTACTGCTGAAGTTTTTTGGTGTGACCCAGTAAACTGTGTACCGTGTTGTCTGGGGCCTCGTTGATTTGTATTTTGAGACTTGGTTCTGCTGTATCTTAGCTCAATGACAAGCAGTCAATTAAAACTGCATGTGAATATTGGACAAGAGAGTTTAGCCTTTGTGTGGGGTAGTGTCAAAATGTATATTAAACTGCAGAAGCCCATCAAAAGTGGTCAAGTGATGCCAGAGTGCAATTGTATTTGGCAAGGTGTCAAATGATCAAATTGAATGTTGTAGAAACAAGTTGTTATGATATAAATTATGACAAATGTATCATATTTTGTATTACACAAGAAAGTAATTTGGTCTTTGATCATTACAAAACAGTCATGTACCTTACATTATACTAATCATAACTCCAGTATATCAATGAAGAATGAATGTGGGCAGTTCTATTACAGTTAATCTAATCATTTTAAAAATGCCTATTGTCCTTGCAGTGACAGAATAGGAAATACAGAACCAACACAATAATTAGTCAATTGACAGGTAATGAATTAGGCAAGGTTGGTCCATAAGATCCCCCTCACAAAATAAGTGGATGCGTCTTTTCTGGCCTACTGGACAGTACCCATTCTTTGACAAGGTTCTTTTTTCTCTATAGAGTGTCTGAGGTTGAGAGGTTTTCTTTGATCTATCGTATGCTGTTGGAATGTCTGGATTTGTAACTCACTTCTCCTCCAAGTATCTGAGGTGCCTAGAGATCCATTCTGCTCTTCTGCTGGGATTGTCGTGCATACATGACAGTGAGTGCGCAGTGAATCTACTATGCATGGTTTTCTGTATATGTCTGGAAGAAAACTGCCATGACTGTTCAGATTCATGAGGTTTTCCATTTAGACTTCCATTGCTTGCAGTCTGCAAGTACATTCCAGGCAGCTGAGCAGCGCAGTATATATTGTTAGTCAGGCTTCATGATAACAGCAGTACTCTATCCAGCAAACAGGGTATATCCAGATTATGGTTAACCCCTTAGTGACGAAGCCTGTTTGCGCCTTAGTGATGGAGCCAAATTTTGGAAATCTGCCATGTGTCACTTTAACATAGAATAACTCCATAAAGATTTTGCATATCCAAGTGATTCTGACGTTGTTTTTTCACCACATATTGTACTTCATTTAGGTGGTAAAAATAGACCAATAGAATTTGTGTATATTTATCAAAAGTGCCAAAATTGGGAACATTTCGGAAAAAATGTTATTTTTTCATATTTTCAACTGTACTATCTCAAATATGTGCAAACATACAAATTTGTGCTAAGATACATATTTCCATCAGTTTACTTTATTTTGGGCGCACATTCAAAAAACGTTTTTTTAACTATTTAGAAGATGTACAAATTTAACATTACTTATAAACATTTTGAGGAACACTTTGTTTTCCTGCACCAAGCCAAGATTGCAAAGGCTCACAGGTGATAAAATGATAGAAACCCCCACTAATGACTCCATTTTCAAAACTATACCCCTTAATATATTCACTGAGGGGAGTCAGGAGTTTTTTTTTTTTACATTTTATCCAAGTTCTTCATTGTTTAAATTAACAGGATCCAGCATCTACCATAAAAGGGCTGGGCTCTACCCACATACTCATGAGAGCACTGAAAGGTTTAACCCCTGTGCTGTGCAGGTGGTAGCAAAGAGTTTAAAATGAAGGCAGGACAAAGAGAGATTTTGGGAGTAATAAAATCAACACTATTCATTTATTTGGTCCATGTTCATTTATCCCGATTAGGAAAAGTAGCAGACACATGCACACCAGGCCTTTTTCCCATATGCCCAGCCTTCATACAGAAAGCTTAGTGATCGTCCTACAGCCGTTACAGAGGAAGGCTCAGTTCTTCAGCACCATGGAAATCAGCATTACTTTTGCTAGAAGGTCTGGTGCAGTATTTATGGATTTGCAGTTTACCAATCAAGCCCTTCTGGTCATGAGGGACTTTGCTATACAGTTTAATCGTAACAGTTTTGGGTTGGTGGCAGCTGCTCCACTACAAATTCTTACTCCCTTGGCCCCCAACCAATCTACAGAGGTCTCCTCTCCTTTAAATCCAGTTGAATTTGTCAAGAAAATGGAACCTCTTAGTAACTTGCAGGTGGCAGTAAAGAACAACATTGATGTATTTTACTTTAGTGTTGCGTATCCACTTCACATTCAATTTGTGGAAGATGGAAAGATGTAGCAACAAATGTTTTTGGCTATGTGGAAAGACATCCCCAATGAGAATGAGACACAATTCCAGGTCAGAGACTGTCCTCCAAGTCCAGACGCTGTCAGCAACAAGCTGCAGGACAACACTGTCTTCACAGTGGCTCAGCGTACAGTTGAAGGTCAGCACTGTGTAGTACCAGTCTATAAAGCTCACAAATGGCATTTGGTTGCTGGCAGAACTGAGGATGCAACCTGGAAGTCCTAGCTGTGCAGTATCTCTAAAGTGCCGGGCACCTGAAGTATCGCCGTTCATCTTCCAAGCCATTGAAAGGACTATCACAGTGTTCAGTGATGATAGGACTCCCCGCAGGGATGAAAGAATTGCCTGTCACAGCTGTGGCAGTGGATTGGGAAGCTATCCCATTGCTTTCAATGGGGCCGGCACTGCCGCCCCATTGATAGCAATGGGATGAAGGCAAGCCCTTAGGGAAGGGCTTGAAATATAAGCACTTATTTAAAAATAAACCCTAGCTGCTTGAAAAAAATAAAATATATACATCACCTCTCTTGCGCTGTCGAGCTCCAGGTGTGTCTTCTCCCTGGCTCCCCGGGACTCTTCTGAAGCATTTTCTCCTGGCTGTGGATTTTAAAATCCACGCTTCCTGAAAGTGCTGGTTCTGATTGGTCACCGGACTCAGCCAATCAGAGGCAGTACTCAGCCATTCATTGAATGACAGCTGAGCGCTGCCTGTGATTAGTCACAGCTCTCAGCCAATCAGACATAGCGCTCAGCCATTCATTAAATTCCCCATCTACTGCGCTTGCATCAAACGTTTTGTCAACGGGCGCATGTGCAGAAGTCAGGGTAAAGTCCGCAGATAAATCTGGGGGCCTAGGTATGTAATTTTATCCTCGCTTTACATGATCACTGTTATCCAACTGATAACAGTAATAATGTGACCAGGAACTGCAGACAGCGGTCCCCGGTGACATCTCTCTGCTCCAGGCTGCATATGCAGGCTGGGAGCAGAGGGATTTTAAATCTCCCAGGGCACAAGCCGTTCTATGCACATGCCCGACGGACACATAGGGCGCGAATGCGCAGAAGGCGATGTAAGGTCCTGGGAGAACCATAGCACCGCGGGACATTGTGGAGGATGGGGAGGTAGTATTTTTACCTCCCCTCATGGATCTGATCCGAGAGGGGAGGAGAAACTAACCTTATTTTACTTTTTTTTTTACTTTACTTCAATAACCGGGAAGGAGGAGATTTCAAATGTGCAGCCACGATCCTGTCTTCTGCTCATGCATAGCTACTTGTCCTTTGACGTGCATGCGCAGAAGACGGCCAAAGGTCTTTTTTGTACTAGATCATCGTGTAACATCGCGGAGGTCAGGTGTGAGTAGTTTTAGCACTTCTCATGAATGCGATCCATGAGGAGAGCTTAAACTAACTTTTTATTTACTTTAATGCAACTGATGCAATCCATTAGATAGCAACAATCGTATGACCAGGGGGGACTCCCCGTAGCACCCCATCACAGCTCCAGGTTCTTGGCTACCTCTAGCAGCCATCAACATGGAGCTGTCACATCCTCAGCCCATGTGACCACTTAGCTAGGATGTAAAAACACTATGGAGCCATCACTAAGGGGTTGACTATGCTTTTATCGCTAAATAATTTTGTTTATTGAGGTTTTGCGCTAGTCCCTGTTAAGCTCTATGTAGTTTCTTTAGGTTTAGACCATTCCAGCCTCTAGAGGAGTATGAGAGGTTTTTACTGTGTAATTATGTTACTTCTTTGTATTTTTGGTGTCATTTATGCATTTGTGAGTTATTTCTGGAACAACATTATTGGATGGATATCTTTAAGGCTGTATTTACATGGGCAAGTACGATTTTGGTCAATGAAAAAATAAAGTTTTCCCTATAAATTTCTTGCTATTTGTATCCCTTTTTTTCATGTTTTCTCTGCTCTTTTTATCTGGCTTCTATTTTTTCATGTGGTCAACGTAGTAACCCGTATTAAAAAGGCAATTACAAATCTTGTGGCAGGCAATTGTGATGTGTTTTTTAACGCTCCCATAGAACATAATAGGTCATAATTGAAGAAGAATCACACATAAATAGGACATACATCAATTTTTCTAACTCTGGCTTTTGGTCAAAGAACAATTGTTAATGTGAATTAACCCATTTAAATGAATAGGTTCTTTTCCCATGCAAGTTCTCTTCATCTTGGAATTTGAAAGGATTCACATGGGAAAGTTACTTACGTGTATATGTACTTAATGCATCAGTTCTATTCTAGTACTTAGAATGCTATGTTATGCCCAATTACATCTAGTCATTTTTTTGTTTTTATTTTAGATGTCTTGCCAATCATTTACTGTATTTTCCAGCGTATAAGACTACTGGGCGTATAAGACGACACTCAACTGTCGACTTATACGCCAGGAATACGTTGTAGAAAAACAAAATCAATACTCACAGAGTTGCTGCAGGCTGTCTCTCCCTCCTCCACGCCAACATAGCATTGCTTTCTGGATGCAGGGCGGCATTAGCCAATCAAAGCTGGTGACGTGTTAACCAATCACAGCCATTCAATGATGTCATGGAATGGCTGTGATTGGTTAACCGAGCACCGGCTTTCATTGGCTAACGCTGCGCTGTTAGCCAATCAGGGCATTAGCTTTCTGGAGGCGAGGAATTCAATCCCCACATCCAGAAAACAATGCTATGTTGGCGTGGAAGAGGGAGCGACAGTCTGCAGCAGCACAGCGGGAGGTGAGTACTGTTTTTTTTTCCTACCATGTATTCCCGGCGTATAAGATCACCCCCGACTTTGGAGAAGATTTTTCTAGGTTAAAAAATCATCTTATACGCCGGAAAATATGGTACATTCAGTGAAAGGAGATAGAGAAAATCATGTCATAGGATGTGTAGTTCCTGCAGCTGACCCTTGTCAGAAGAGGTACCCACTCATATTTGTGATCAATGGAAGCCAAGCCTTATTTTTGTGGTTTAAATCCCAAGTCTCAGAGGCCATTCATGAAGTTAAGACTCAGGCATATAAGAAGCAGAAAGTGTTTAAAAGGAAATATAGAAGTCTTTCCAGATGATTCTTAAGGGCCATTTACACAGGACAATTATCACAAAGTTTGCTCACATGAACGAAAATGTGCGATAACCGTTATGTCTATATGCAAAACTTCATTTACTATTCATTTACTTTTCGTTTGTCACTCACTTTCAGCAAGCATAAAAATCATTGCTGGTTCGCTCACTTCTCGCTGCCTGTAAATGCTCCCCGTTCAATGTGCTACGTAGCATGTGAATCACTGAGCAAGAAGCCACCGAGAAGTGATCGATAGTCAGAGGTAATCTTACTATCTAAATACTCTGCACAAGTGCTAACAACTTAGTGGTGACGTCAGCGCTAGTGCAGTCGTTTAGCCAGCAGTTGTCCCATGTAAATGAAGCATTAGCATCATGTCTATTCCTTCACAGGGGAAAATTGATTCTACAGACTCTGCTACTGAGATTCCAGAGAATTACTTTTATTCCATAAAGACAGAGAGCAAAGTTAATTAAAAGTGTTAGATAGAATTTGCAGACTGATGAGGAGGCTGAAGATTCAGCCAATAAAGAATCTTTATTTTATTTTCCTAAAAAGATGGGTTAGTGTTAGAGATGAGCGAGCATACTCGTCCGAGCTTGATGCTCGTTCGAGTATTAGGGTGCTCGAGATGCTCGTTACTCGAGACGAGCACCACGCGGTACTCGTCTCGATTAAACGAGCACTGACCATTGAATTCAATGGAGCCGGCAATACAGCCGGCTCTATTGAAAGCAATGGGCTGCCGGCGTACGCGGGATGAATTGTCGGGAAGAGCTTAAATATATAAGCCTTTCCCTGCAATTCATCCAGAAATGTGTAAAAATAAAAAATATATATATACTCACCTGGTCCCGGCAGAACGATGTTAGCCCATTGAATTCAATGGAGCTGGCAATACAGCCGACTCCATTGAAAGCAATGGGCTGCCGGCGATCGCGGGATGAATTGTCGGGAAGGGGTTAAATATATAAGCCCTTCCCTGCAATTCATCCAGAAATGTTTAAAAATAAAAAATATATATATACTTACCTGGTCCCGGCAGACGGAGTTCAGCGCGGCAGGCTGCAGTTTTTCCTGAACTGCTCTAAACAGCTGTGAGTAGTATTCAGCAGTCGGGGATTTAAAATCCCCGCCTGCTGAATGAGATGCCTCTGATTGGTCACAGCCTGACCAATCAGAGGCATCCCTCACTCACACCCATTCATGAATTCATGAATGGGTGAGTGAGGGCTGCCTCTGATTGGCTCAGGGGCAGCTCTCAGCTGTCCCTGCGCTGAGCCAATCAGAGGCAGCCCTCACTCACCCATTCATGAATTCATGAATGGGAGTGAGTGAGGGATGCCTCTGATTGGTCAGGCTGTGACCAATCAGAGGCATCTCATTCAGCAGGCGGGGATTTTAAATCCCCGGCTGCTGAATACTACTCACAGCTGTTTAGAGCAGTTCAGGAGAACTGCAGCCTGCCGCGCTGAACTCCGTCTGCCGGGACCAGGTAAGTATATATATATTTTTTATTTTTACACATTTCTGGATGAATTGCAGGGAAGGGCTTATATATTTAACCCCTTCCCGACAATTCATCCCGCGATCGCCGGCAGCCCATTGCTTTCAATGGAGTCGGCTGTATTGCTGGCTCCATTGAATTCAATGGGCTAACATCGTTCTGCCGGGACCAGGTAAGTATATATATATTTTTTATTTTTACACATTTCTGGATGAATTGTAGGGAAGGGCTTATATATTTAAGCCCTTCCCGACAATTCATCCCGCGTACGCCGGCAACCCATTGCTTTCAATAGAGCCGGCTGTATTGCCGGCTCCATTGAATTCAATGGGCTAACATCGTTCTTCTCTGCCACAGCTGTTACAGCTGTGGCAGAGGAGAATGATCTTTACGCTGACAGTGGGGGGGGGGGGGGGTCTCACTCTTGCCGCTATTGTGGCTTAATAGTGGGACGTGGGAACTTGAGATGCAGCCCAAAATGTAGCTCCTCGCCTGCCCTATTCATTTCTGTGTCGTTTCCATCACTTTCTTGTGTTTTGCAGATTTTCACAAATGAAAACCTTAGCGAGCATCGGCGATATACAAAAATGCTCGAGTCACCCATTGACTTCAATGGGGTTCGTTACGCGAAACAAACTCTCGAGCATCACTGAAAGTTCGACTCGAGTAACGAGCACCCGAGCATTTTGGTGCTCGCTCATCTCTAGTTAGTGTCCTTTCAAGTCATCCTAAAATTCGGTGGAAAGATGAAATTCTGTCACCAGAATCAAAACCTGATGTGTGATCATGAGAAAATAATGAAATCCCAACGCTCCTTGTGAGTGGATATTAGTAATATGAGTAGAGGAGGCCAGTTCCAAGGTAGAACACCTCTAAATAAAAGTAGGTACTCAGTAATACAAAGGACTCTTAAGAAACTCCATTTTTTTTATTTTTATTCAAGGATGACAGAAACATAAAGACATGATATAGACAGGCATAATATAATGTGAACTGCAACGCATTTCGATATTGCATAAAATAACTTCCTTAATAAAAATGAAGCGCTGAAATTTTATTATTTTGTTTTATGCATCCAAGGAATTCTTCATCCTGAGGGTTTCCCCCTTGACACTCTCCCTGTGCCTCTTAAAGATGCTTCCAGGGGATATATAACATGGCCTCCTTGGACCATCGGTGTGGACACCTGTCACCTGATTGGCGTTCCACACCAGCTGAGTCCCCCTTCCTACTATTAATTTGATAAAACATCCATTAATTGGGGTGCTTTTCCAAAAACTCATTGTTGATGAGGGATCATGGTTCAAGTCGGCATATAAACTTGATCCACAAAGATTTTGTGAAATTGGAAAATCCATTGAAAGTAGACTTAGCAATAGCAAAACTTTAAGGAACTGTATTTACTTATGATGATTTATCTCTAATTAAACATCTTCTCGATCATAAGGCAGATACCGTGATGAGATGCTTCTATGTTGCTTTGGCCACCAAATCTAAAGCTTCATTGACTAACGCACCAATTGCTAAAGCCGTTACTCAATTTTATGCCAGTAGCCTCTTTGGACCACAGCTGAAAAAGATTCTACAAGATTTCAGAGAGGAAAAAGGTGTGAATTTTCCTGAGCTTCCTAAAAAGCAAACTGAGAAACCATTAAAATTTTGTAGCCAATTCTAGAACAGAAAAAGGAAAACAATGTGGCCACCAGAGAAGATACAGTAATATATCTCTAACTCAGCCTCAAAAAATAAGAATCCAGCTTTAAAGTCAGAACTCTGATGCCAGAGGAGTACAGGCAAGACTAAAAGATTTTTTCCAGCTTAGAAAGAACTAACAATAGATGGTTGTATTCTCTCTTGTATAGAAAGGGGTTAATCCTAAAAGTTCAAATCTCTCCCTCCAAACAGATACCTGGTCAGTTCAGGAAGAAATCCCCACTTGTGCTTTCTAAAAGAGTTTGTAGTAAAAAAGAAAGCCTTAGAACCTGTCCTTGACAGGAGAAAGACTTGGGAGTATACGTGGTAGCTTTTGCTGTTCCCAAAAACAAGCAACAAATAGAGCTTGATAGTAGACTTATGGTTTCTGAATCCATTTTTAAGTAAAAAGGAAAGTCGGGATGGATATAGATCATCCTGAAATTCCATAGTCCCCTCACTCGAGCAATACAATTTTATGGAAACTCTGGATTTAGCAGATTCCCATTTTCATGTTCTAATTCTTCCATCTCAATGGATTCAATTCTCTATCTTCAGTTCACTTGCCTCCCTTTTCGCCTGTTTTCAGCACCCCGTGTTTTTACCAAACTAGTTGTAGCAGTTGTGCCCTTCCTATGTCTAAGTGGTATAATTGTGGTATCTTATTTAGATGACTGGTTCATAAGAGTACAATCCAAGTCCAGCCTTTTCTCTCATCTTCAGTACTCCATCAAGCTATTGACACCCCTGGGTTTCTTGATCAACAGAAACAAATCTTATTGTGTTACATCTGAGAAGGTCAAATTTCTGGAGACAAGCACTAAAATTATAAAACTTTCACTACCCTCAGACAAAGTACAGAAAATAAACAAAGGAGTCCTTCACTTCTTTCATTATCGTATCTCAACCAAGAGAACAGTCATGAAGGTATTAGGGTTATTGATAGCTGCAATAGAGAATATTACTTGGGCCAGGGCCCACTTAAGAAAGCTACAAATGAACTTCAAAGCACTGGAATTTGCACCCCATTCAACCTGGACTCCAACATAAAATAGAAAAATGCAGAGAAACCAGTAACTAATTAAGATGGTGAATGAGGGACCAGACTTACTTTTCTGGAAGGTCCCTACTGCCTCAACAGGAGATTGTTGTTACAGCAGATGTATCAGCCTTGGGCTGGGTTACACATTTACAAATTAGATGGTCTTGCCTCCAACAAGAAAGAACTCTGTGCTATTAGACTGACATTGTTTCATTTCCAGAAGTGCATTCAAGTGACAGGAATAAAAATCAAAATAGACAACATGACTGCAGTCTTCAATATAAATAAACAGGAGGTACTCACACTTTCCTGTTTAAAGGGTCTTCTGAATGTACAAGTAGATTACTTGAGCAATGGGAGTGGTCAAAGAACAGGGAGAAATAACAAGAAGAATGGGAGTTCATCTGATAAATATGATTTTGTCAAGGAAAAATGCAAAGCTTCTAAAATTATTCTCCCTCAACAAGTGAAAGAATCCAGTCATGGTGGATGCACTATCAATCTCTTGAAAGCTCATATACTCTTACATACTATAGAAACATTTTAGATATAACTCAGTAAAAAATTCCTCCTGCGCTCTTAATCGGGGTTTTTTGCAAACCAAAAGGGAAACTAAAAAGTCTCCACAATGAGGAAAATATATTTAATTGTACAATAAGTACATAAAAAACATATGACTAATAAAAAATTCTTGCAACGCGTTTCGGCACTATACCAGTGCCTTTTTCAAGCATGACACATTAAAACAAAGCAAAGGATGGTTTGCAAAAAACCCCGATTAAGAGCGCAGGAGGAATTTTTTACTGAGTTATATCTGTTTCTTTCCCCATTTGTGTGGTACAACACCCACTGGGGTTTTTTCTACTGCTGCATCTCCTCTTATGAGGATTTTTGGGGACCTTGCATTAAGAAGAACATCTATAGTTCTACAGGTGACCGGGGATCATCGGTGCAAGCGGGTTTTTCTCCCTGAGGTGGGGATCCCGCTTTGCACCAGGTGAGTAAAAATCCCCTTATTTCTCTATTTCGGATCCCTGTATGGTGGCGCGGATCTACACTTTGAGATTTTTGATAGAAACATTTTAGGCATGTATGCAAAAAATGCAGCAGAGTAAAAATGCTTTCAAAATTAGATGTGTTGATATAGTCACTAGCAGAGCTGGGCTGGGGTCAGCTATGCTTTGACATGCCAGGGGTTATCAGTGACCATGTGATCGTTGGGTCCCACAGAGGAAACAGTACTGTGGCATCTTGTATTCTCTACAAAGCATTCATTATGTGCCATGTAGCCTGCAAAAGAGAAGGCAGAAGTAATTAAAAACTGATTCTGTCTTCTCCTCTGGATACTCAGTTCTCTCTCTGACAGCCAAGCATTAAACGTGCTCTTGCTAGTTTGCAGAAGCAGGAGCTTTAATCCTGCATTTTATTTTTTACTATAGTGCAATATTAAAGCCCAGTACCAAGCAAGGCAGGTAAAATAAGTGTGAATTGGAGCCTTAATTATGGTCTATTGTCTGCAAGTGTTTCGAGTGATTATCGGAATATTCGAAATTTCACAGAGGCAGTATAAGTCCAAAATAAATTCAGAAAGCTGACTAAGTGGACCAAAGAACTATTAATACTAAAATGTAACTTTTATTACTATCGGTTAAAATAATGAAGGACAAACAAATACATATATTAAGAAGATTAGCACGTAATCTTAATTTAGGCCACTTTAACAAAAAGGTAAGGACTAAGAAGGCTAAGCGACAGAGGGTCAGCTTGTCCTATTGTTCCATTAGTCCTGGAGTAACAGGTGTTTAAGATATTTATGCAAATACAGCACAGGTGTCATCCCGAATTAGTTGGATGACAGAAAAAGCCTGAGCGATTAATTCAGCCCTACGCGTTTCCCCCACAAAGTGGGTTCCTCAGGGGCAACAGGAAAAATAGTTCCAGTAAAGATAAGCTGGATAGTGGCTTGTAAAGAATACACAAATAACTATCTTTTATTGATAGACCCTTAATCAGATTGATATCATCTAAATAAAGAAGAGAGGATGATACTAGATCACTTCTCCTATGTTTATCAGGACCAGAGTGGTATTTCCTGATGACAGCTTAGCCGTTTAAATGTATTAAGAATGGACTAGCTAATCCCTCAACTGATATATAGTGAGACAGATACTTATCTAGCTAGTCTATGATGCAACTACGCCAAAGCTAGAGCATATATTGGTCAGATAAACCTAATCCTAATATCCCATAATAAGGGCTAGATCAAAGCTCAATGAAAAACGGCGCAATCTTAGTTCAAAATGAAAAAATAAATAAATGAAAAAAACGGCGGCATGTCAGCTCTAGTGGTGGACTGACAGCATACTGAGTGTACAGACTCCTTGATCTTAAATAAGGGTTAGATAGTACAGCCCCTAATTGGGGATGTCTCATGAGCAACCAATCACAGCTAATTCGCCAACTTATGACTCACATGTCATTAGGTCCGTATCCATGGTAACTCGTTAGTTTTCCATAAATCCTATGTTTATAAAGGAATGTATCCAAGAGATGATCATACAGGATGGTAGTACATTAGTCTGCACGGCTAATAGCCGTATAATAAAGGGCAAAGATGTAAAGCGATGCAGTTAAGAGTTCCAACTAGTATACCTGGCATTGCCGTGTCACATAATCGCAAGTGCATCTTGGTCATATGCGATCTTGGCGCGATGACGTCACGAGCGTTAGTCACTAGAGTTAGTCCATGTTTAAGCTAGGGACTTATATGACAAGCGAGTAACGCTTGATCACTATCAGTGGCAACTGCTGGTGTGATCACGGACTAAGAACTCAAATTAGTGACCCGGATTATGATAGATTTTATTAGATATAAAGTGCTGGGAATAACCCAGTATAAAGGGGTCTGTATAGTAGACTGTTGAAGGAACATCCTGATATTTTGATATTTGTTAGAGAGTTTCAGAAGAAGAATCAAGGATGTAGCTATCGTCAAATGACGCACAGAAAAAATATATCGCCATTGTAGCGTGTAACACATAAATAGAGAGATGATAGATTTGTTTGAATCTTCAGATGATTGAGTGTTGGAGTCAATATCACACTAGAAGCACTGACCGACATTGGTGTCCGGTTAAATAAAGCAGTTAAAGGATAACTGTTTCATTTAGTCCGGAAGGGGCAACTGATTGTATTCTAAAAATCCAGCCCACCTCTTTTTGTAATAACAGCTTATTTGTATCACCATGTCGTCCATCCGAGTGGATACTTTCTATGCCCTGGAATTGTATCTGGGTTTCGTCCCCCCTGTATACATCCCACATGTGTGTAGAGACTGGGGTAGGCTCATTCCATGTGATATTGCCTATGTGGGCAAGAATGCGGCGGTGGAATTGCTGAGCCGTCTTGCCCACATAGTTCAGCGGACAAGAACAAGTGGCTAAGCAGACAACATTTTTGGAACGACAATTAATGAATTCTCGATTACGGAATTCAATAGATGTAGAGGAGCTACGAAAAACTGAGCCTTTTCTGATAAATGGGCATGCTGCGCATCCGGAGCATGGAAATGTGCCCGTCAAAGTTGTGTCTTCCAAGCCACATAGTTTCCGGGATCTTGGGCTTCAGATAGCTTTTTACAAGCCGATCCCGTAAGTTGCGACCTCTCCTGAATGTGATTGCTGGCGACGGGGGTAATATATCACATATGTCCTCGTCGTCTTTCAAGATGTCCCAGAAATTCTTGAGAATTTTTTTGACTGCAGAGGTGCCCGTATCGTAAGTCCCAATGATTCTTGTAATGTTAGTGTCCTCTTTTTTCCGGGGTTGTAACAGTTCAGCTTGATTTTTACTAGCTGCAAAATTGTAAGCTTCTAAGACAATAGTCTCAGGATAACCCCTTTGCGTAAATCGTAGAGCTAGTTTCTTCTCTTCAGTTGTAAATTCTTGCTGTGAGGAGCAGTTCCTGCGAATACGCAGGAACTGACCTTTAGGGATCCCTTTGCGAAGTGGGTACGGGTGATGGCTTTGCCAAGTCAGAAGGGAGTTAGTTGCTGTGGATTTACGAAATACTGCAGTTGACAAGGTTCTATCCTGTTCCTTAGAAATCCTCAAGTCAAGAAAAGTGATGGTTCTTTCATCACATTCGGCCGTGAATCGCAAATTGAAGTCATTTCTATTCAATTTGTCAACAAAGGCTTCAAAGTTAGATTTGGTGCCTTTCCAGAGTATGAAAATATCGTCTATATACCTAGCCCACATGGTGATATTGCTGGCGAATAGATGATTATCATCAGAGAACACGTGCCTCTCTTCCCACCAGCCCAGGAGCAGATTAGCGTAGGATGGGGCGCATGGCATCCCCATCGCTGTGCCCCTGAGCTGGTGGAAATATTGGCCCTGGAATAAGAAGTAATTATGAGTTAATATAAAGCCCAATAACTCCTGTACAAATAGATTGTGCTCATAGTACTGATGTCCTTTTTGGCTGAGAAAGTGTTCAATAGCTCTTAGGCCAAGATTGTGGGGAATGGAGCTATATAAGCTCTCAACATCCATCGTTGCCAAGATTACATTTGTATCAATGTGGATACCATCCAGTTGACGAAACATGTCAAGACACCCTGTCAATTTGCGATTCACGGCCGAATGTGATGAAAGAACCATCACTTTTCTTGACTTGAGGATTTCTAAGGAACAGGATAGAACCTTGTCAACTGCAGTATTTCGTAAATCCACAGCAACTAACTCCCTTCTGACTTGGCAAAGCCATCACCCGTACCCACTTCGCAAAGGGATCCCTAAAGGTCAGTTCCTGCGTATTCGCAGGAACTGCTCCTCACAGCAAAAATTTACAACTGAAGAGAAGAAACTAGCTCTACGATTTACGCAAAGGGGTTATCCTGAGACTATTGTCTCAGAAGCTTACAATTTTGCAGCTAGTAAAAATCGAGCAGAACTGTTACAACCCCGGAAAAAAGAGGACACTAACATTTCAAGAATCATTGGGACTTACGATACGGGCACCTCTGCAGTCAAAAAAATTCTCAAGAATTTCTGGGACATCTTGAAAGACGACGAGGACATATGTGATATATTACCCCCGTCGCCAGCAATCACATTCAGGAGAGGTCGCAACTTACGGGATCGGCTTGTAAAAAGCTATCTGAAGCCCAAGATCCCGGAAACTATGTGGCTTGGAAGACACAACTTGACGGGCACATTTCCATGCTCCGGATGCGCAGCATGCCCATTTATCAGAAAAGGCTCAGTTTTTCGTAGCTCCTCTACATCTATTGAATTCCGTAATCGAGAATTCATTAATTGTCGTTCCAAAAATGTTGTCTGCTTAGCCACTTGTTCTTGTCCGCTGAACTATGTGGGCAAGACTGCTCAGCAATTCCACCGCCGCATTCTTGCCCACATAGGCAATATCACATGGAATGAGCCTACCCCAGTCTCTACACACATGTGGGATGTACACAGGGGGGACGAAACCCAGATACAATTCCAGGGCATAGAAAGTATCCACTCGGATGGACGACATGGTGATACAAATAAGCTGTTATTACAAAAAGAGGTTGGCTGGATTTTTAGAATACAATCAGTTACCCCTTCCGGACTAAATGAAACAGTTATCCTTTAACTGCTTTATTTAACCGGACACCAATGTCGGTCAGTGCTTCTAGTGTGATATTGACTCCAACACTCAATCATCTGAAGATTCAAACAAATCTACCATCTCTCTATTTATGTGTAACACGCTACAATGGCGATATATTTTTTCTGTGCATCATTTGACGATAGCTACATCCTTGATTCTTCTTCTGAAACTCTCTAACAAATATCAAAATATCAGGATGTTCCTTCAACAGTCTACTATACAGACCCCTTTATACTGGGTTATTCCCAGCACTTTATATCTAATAAAATCTATCATAATCCGGGTCACTAATTTGAGTTCTTAGTCCGTGATCACACCAGCAGTTGCCACTGATAGTGATCAAGCATTACTCGCTTGTCATATAAGTCCCTAGCTTAAACATGGACTAACTCTATCTAGCATTGAGTTTAATTCTACTATCCTAATATAACTGCTTTATCCCAGCAGACCATTGTCTTTACCCAATAAATGACACTGATACTGATTGATATGTTTATTCTTTTCAATTTAATATCATGCATCATAGATAGATATCACAACTGTGGTTACACTGTACCTACCCAAGAATTTGATCTGGATGCTTATTATCTCGATATCAAGAAGTGAGGCGCGTTTCTTTATTATGCAAAGATGCACGTAAATGACATCGCTGGATTACTTATGGTTGCTAGGTTACAGAATGCCCCAACGTCATCACGCAACATCTCGCTGTATCAACCAGGAAGCAGAAGTCATCGCGCGCTACGCTATCTTTCCGAGTCGCTAGGATTACACCTGGGTGGATGCACTAGAGACCACGTGATGAGTACGCGTCAGTACGCGATGACGTCACGGGCGCACGTCATTGCGCCAAGATCGTATATGACCAAGACGCACTTGTGATTATGTGACACGGCAACGCCAGGTATACTACTTGGGACTGTTAACTGCATCGCTTTACATCTTGGCCCTTTATTATACGGCTATTAGCCGTGCGGACTAATGTACTACCATCCTGTATGATCATCTCTTGGATATATTCCTTTATGAACATAGGATTTATAGAAAACTAACGAGTTACCATGGATACGGACCTAATGACATGTGAGTCATAAGTCGGGCGGATTAGCTGTGATTGGTTGCTCATGAGACATCCCCAATTAGGGGCTGTACTATCTAACCCTTATTTAAGATCAAGGGGTCTGTACACTCAGTATGCTGTCAGTCCACCACTAGGGCTGATATGCTGCCGTTTTTTTCATTTATTTATTTTTTCATTTTGAACTAAGATTGCGCCGTTTTTCTTGAGCTTTGATCTAGCCCTTATTATGGGATATTAGGATTAGGTTTATATGACCAATATATGCTCTAGCTTTGGCGTAGTTGCATCATAGACTAGCTAGATCAGTATCTGTCTCACTATGTATGAGTTGAGGGATTAGCTAGTCCATTCTCAATACATTTAAACGGCTAAGCTGTCATCAGGAAATACCACTCTGGTCCTGATAAACATAGGAGAAGTGATCTAGTATCATCCTCTCTTCTTTATTTTGATTATATCAATCTGATTAAGGGTCTATCAATAAAAGATAGTTATTTGTGTATTCTTTACAAGCCACTATCCAGCTTATCTTTACTGGAACTATTTTTCCTGTTGCCCCTGAGGAACCCACTTTGTGGGGTAAACGCGTAGGGATGAATTAATCGCTCAGGCTTTTTCTGTCATCCAACTAATTCAGGATGACACCTGTGCTGTATTTGCATAAATATCTTAAACACCTGTTACTCCAGGACTAATGGAACAATAGGACAAGCTGACCCTCTGTCGCTTAGCCTTCTAAGGGCTCATGTCCACGGGCAAAATATGATTTAAGATCCGCAGCAGATCTCCCGCATGCGGATCCGCATCCCATAGGGATGCATTGACCACCCGCGGGTACATAAATACCCGCGGATCGTCAATAAAAGTGATTTAAAAAAAAATGGAGCATGAAAAAATCTGGACCATGCTCCATTTTCATGCGGGTCTCCCGCGGGGACGGCTCCCGCGGGCTTCTATTGAAGCCTATGGAAGCCGTCCGGATCCGCGGGAGACCTAAAATAGGAATTTAAAGCATTTACTCACCCGCAGCGGGCCGCGAAGCTCTGCTCTTCCTCACGGCCGCATCTCCCTTGCTTCGGCTCGGCGGATGTGCCGGCGCATGCGCGCGGCACGTCGACGACGTGCCGGCGACGTGCCGCCGGCGTCAGGAATTCATCCGCCGGCCGAAAATGAAGATCCGGCCGTGAGGAACAGCTGATCTTTGCCGGCCGCTACGGATAGGTAAATGCTTTTAAATTCCGATTTTAAGCGCTCATGTCCGCGGGGCAGGAGGGACCCGCTGCAGATTCTCCATTGAGAATCTGCAGCGGATCTGATTTTCCCCGTGGACATGAGGCCTTAGTCCTTACCTTTTTGTTAAAGTGGCCTAAATTAAGATTACGCGCTAATCTTCTTAATATATGTATTTGTTTGTCCTTCATTATTTTAACCGATAGTAATAAAAGTGCTCAAAGGTGTGGCAGTTTTTCACTGAGAGTGCAGACGAACGACGAACTGTGGTGTGCAACCTTTGTCATGCCAAGATCAGCCAGGGAGCCACCACCACCAACCTCACCACCACCAGCATGCGCAGGCATATGATGGCCAAGCACCCCACAAGGTGGGACTAGGGCCATTCACCGCCTCCGGTTTGCACCACTGTCTCTCCCCCTGTGCCCCAACCTGCCACTGAGATCCAACCCCTCTCTCAGGACACAGGCACGACCGTCTCCCGGCCTGCACCCACACGCTCACCTCCGCTGTCCTCGGCCCCATCCAGCAATGTCTCTCAGCGCAGCGTCCAGCCGTCGCTAGCGTAACCGTTTAAGTGCAAGCGCAAGTACGCCGCCACGCGCCCGCACGCTCAAGCGTTAAACGTGCACATAGCCAAATTGATCAGCCTGGAGATGCTGCCGTATAGGCTTGTGGAAACGGAGGCTTTCAAAAACATGATGGCGGCGGCGGCCCCGCGCTACTCGGTTCCCAGTCGCCACTACTTTTCCCGATGTGCCGTCCCAGCCCTGCACGACCACGTCTCCCGCAACATTGTACGCGCCCTCACCAACGCGGTTACTGCCAAGGTCCACTTAACAACGGATACGTGGATAAGCACAGACGGACAGGGCCACTATATCTCCCTGACGGCACATTGGGTGAATTTAGTGGAGGCTGGGACCGAGTCAGAGCCTGGGACCGCTCACGTCCTACCCACCCCCAGAATTGCGGGCCCCAGCTCGGTGGTGGTATCTGCGGCGGTGTATGCTTCCTCCACTAAATCACTCTCCTTCTCCTCCTCCTCCTACGCAACCTCTGTCTCGCAATCAAGATGTGTCAGCAGCAGCACGTCGCCACCAGTCGGTGTCACGCGGGGTTGCAGCACAGCGGTGGGCAAGCGCCAGCAGGCCGTGCTGAAACTACTCAGCTTAGGAGAGAAGAGGCACACGGCCCACGAACTGCTGCAGGGTCTGACAGAGCAGACCGACCGCTGGCTTTCGCCGCTGAGCCTCCAACCGGGCATGGTCGTGTGTGACAACGGCCATAACCTGGTGGCGGCTCTGCAGCTCGGCAGCCGCACACACATGCCATGCCTGGCCCACGTCTTTAAGTTGGTGGTTCAGCGCTTTCTGAAAAGCTACCCACGCTTGTCAGACCTGCTCGGAAAGGTGCGCCGGCTCAGTGCCCATTTCCGCAAGTCCAACACGGACGCTGCCACCCTGCGGACCCTGCAACATCGGTTTAATCTGCCAGTGCACAGACTGCTGTGCAACGTGCCCACACAGTGGAACTCTACGCTCCACATGTTGGCCAGGCTCTATGAGCAGCGTAGAGCTATAGTGGAATACCAACTCCAACATGGGCGGCGTAGTGGGAGTCAGCCTCCTCAATTCTTTACAGAAGAGTGGGCCTGGATGGCAGACATCTGCCAGGTCCTTGGAAACTTTGAGGAGTCTACCCAGATGGTGAGCGGCGATGCTGCAATCATTAGCGTCACCATTCCTCTGCTATGCCTCTTGAGAAGTTCCCTGCAAAGCATAAAGGCAGACGCTTTGCGTTTGGAAACGGAGGCGGGGGAAGACTGTATGTCGCTGGATAGTCAGAGCACCCTCATGTCTATATCTCAGCGCGCTTTGAAGGAGGAGGAGGGGGAGGAGCATGAGGAGGCGGGGGAAGAGACAGCCGGGCCCACTGCTGAGGGTACCCATGCTGCTTGTCTGTCATCCCTTCAGCGTGTATGGCCTGAGGAGGAGGAGGATCCTGTAAGTGATCTTCCTAGTGAGGACAGCCATGTGTTGCGTACAGGTACCCTGGCACACATGGCTGACTTCATGTTAGGATGCCTTTCTCGTGACCCTCGCGTTACACGCATTCTGGCCACTACGGATTACTGGGTGTACACACTGCTCGACCCACGGTATAAGGAGAACCTTTCCACTCTCATACCCGAAGAGGAAAGGGGTTCGAGAGTGATGCTATACCACAGGACCCTGGCGGACAAACTGATGATAAAATTCCTATCCGACAGCGCTAGTGGCAGAAGGCGCAGTTCCGAGGGCCAGGTAGCAGGGGAGGCGTGGAGATCAGGCAGCATGTACAGCACAGGCAGGGGAACACTCTCCAAGGCCTTTGCCAGCTTTATGGCTCCCCAGCAAGACTGTGTCACCGCTCCCCAGTCAAGGCTGGGTTGGCGGGAGCACTGTAAAAGGATGGTGAGGGAGTATGTAGCCGATCACACGACCGTCTTCCGTGACGCCTCTGCTCCCTACAACTACTGGGTGTCGAAGCTGGACACGTGGCCCGAACTTGCGCTGTATGCCCTGGAGGTGTTGGCATGCCCTGCGGCTAGCGTCTTGTCAGAGAGGGTGTTTAGTGCAGCTGGGGGAATCATCACGGACAAGCGTACCCGCCTGTCAACTGACAGTGCCGACAGGCTTACACTCATCAAGATGAACAAAGCCTGGATTTCCCCAGACTTCTCTTTTCCACCAGCAGACAGCAGCGGTACCTAAACAATACGTAGGCTGCACCCGTGGATGGAAGCATCGTTCTCTATCACCATAAAAAACGGGGACCTTTTAGCTTCATCAATCTGTGTATTATATTCATCCTCCTCCTCCTGCAACCTCATGTAATCACGCCGAACGGGGAATTTTTCTTAGGCCCACAAGGCTCAGTCATATGACTTTTGTAAACAATGTTTATACGTTTCAATTCTCGTTAAAGCGTTGAAACTTGCACCTGAACCAATTTTTATTTTAACTTGGCTGCCTGCAGGCCTAGTTACAAATTAAGGCACATTAACCAAAGCAATTAATGGGTTTCACCTGCCCTCTTGGTTGGGCATGGGCAGTTTTTCTGAGGTACATTAGTACTGTTGGTACACCAATTTTTTTGGGCCCTCGCCTACAGTGTAATCCTAGTAATTTTTATGGGCTTCGCCTGCACTCATGCTACAGCAAGGTGTGTGGGGTTGGCCCACACTTTTGCTACATAAATGTAACTGGGGCCTTGTCTATACTGCAACTACTGAAATGTGAAAGAGACTGTTATCTCCCTAAACTGCTGCAACAGGAATGTTACTGTGGCCTGTCTTGACTGCTACTACTACTGAAATGGAACTAATACTATGCTCCCCCTATACTGCTGCTTCGGAATTGTTACTGTGGCCTGTCTTGACTGCTACTACTACTGAAATGGAACTAATACTGTGCTCCCCCTATACTGCTGCTTCGGAATTGTTACTGTGGCCTGTCTTGACTGCTACTACTACTGAAATGGAACTAATACTGTGCTCCCCCTATACTGCTGCTTCGGAATTGTTACTGGGGCCTGTCTAGATTGCTACTACTACTGAAATGGAACTAATACTGTGCTCCCCCTATACTGCTGCTAGTGATATGTTACTGGGGCCTGTCTAGACTGCTACTACTACTGAAATGGAACTAATACTGTGCTCCCCCTATACTGCTGCTTCGGAATTGTTACTGGGGCCTGTCTGGACTGCTACTACTACTGAAATGGAACTAATACTGTGCTCCCCCTATAATGCTGCTAGTGATATGTTAGTGGGGCCTGTCCCTAATGCTACCGCTGAAATGTTACTAATTCTGGGCTCTGCCTATACCGCTGCTAATGCTATGTCACTGGGGTGTGGAAACAGAGGCTTCCCAAAGACATGATGGCAGCGAGGCCATTTCCCACCAATGCGGTTACTGTTAAGGTGCATATAACCACGGACACGTGGAGAGGACACGTAGTGCCTCAAAAACATCCCCCTCCTCCTCCAACAATGAAAACATTCTTGGCAAAAACCTTTGCATTGGTCCGTCTGGTGGCAGTCCAAGAATTTCACCTTTACCGACACAAGAAGAGAGTCCCCCCACCATCCCCCCGCCACGGCCCACTTAATCCTGGCAACATTCCGAAAACCAACTAAATAAAACCGCGCTACTAGGTCCGCAGTCACCACCAGATTCCCACCAACGCGGTTACTGTTAAGGTACATATTACCAGTCTGACTGGGGCATGCACTGTGGGCCGAAGCACACCTGTATTGCATGTGACGTTAGCTCTGCTGAGCAGGGCACTGCAATGGGATACATTTATGTACCGCCGATGGGTTCCAGGGAGCTACCCATGCTGTGGGTCCACAGGGACTTCACATTACGGATTTGTACCTGCCAGTGTCTATGCATTAAAAACCCCGGTCAGACTGGGGCATGCAGTGTGGGCCGAAGCCCACCTGCATTTAAACGGACGTAACCTCAGCCGTGCTGGGCAATGCAATGGGATTTATTTATGTACCGCCGGTGGCTTCCTGGGACCCACCTATGCTGTCGGTCCACACGGAGTTGTAACTGCATGTGTCTACTTATAAAGAACCCCAGTCGGACTGGGGCATGCAGTGTGGGCCGAAGCCCACCTGCATTAAACCTGATGTTACCTCCGCTGTGCTGGGCACTGCAATGGGATATATTTATGTACCGCCGATGGGTTCCAGGGAGCCACCCATGCTGTCGGTCCACAGGGACTTCACATTAGTGAGTTGTACCTGCCTGTGTCTATGTATTAAAAACCCCGGTCTGACTGGGGAATGCAGTGTGGGCCGAAGCCCACCTGCATTTAATCGGACGTAACCTCAGCTGTGCTGAGCAATGCAATGGGATTTATTTATGTAATAATTATAAATAAATGTATTTACTAATTTTCTCAACTTTTTGTATAGATTTGTGAACTGGAACATACAAATGCACTATACGGCTACATGAGTAAAAATAATTGATCTGTCAATGTAAATAGATCATATGTATAATGGTTCTTTTGTTTTAGTTGGTGCTTTCTTGCATTCTAAATAAGAAATAGCATTCACAGCTAACACAAAAACAAATATATAAAATATACTGGCAACTGGTATCAAGGATCTGCTTTTGTAATCAGCATCAAATAACTTTATTAGTCTCTGCAGCCATCTCATATCCTGAAAGTCATTCCTATGGTGTTCCCTCCTACTGCTAAAAGACCTGTTTTAAACACATGGCACCGCAGAAGAAAGCGAAGCTGATGCTCAAAAAAGATGAGAGGTGAAGTTAAAAAAAAAAACTAATCTAAAAAAAAATGGAAACAGGTGAGGATTCTTAAAGCCACATCAGTGCAGGCAAGCATATACACTTTCCAGACGTATGAAGAAACAGATACAACAAAGCATTGTAATGAATAAAGAAATTGCATTGATTACAATAATGTTGGAGCAGTCCCTATTATATTATTAGGCATTTCATTTATTATTCCTGCTAGTGGAATAACAGGTGGGAAACTTTAGGACTTCTTTCTTTTCACCTGAGTGCTTATTATTGCTTCTTAACTGTGCATAGCCTTTTTCTGCAAAATGCATAAAACAACTAAAATGTCACACTAGAGATGACAAAGGAAACGGATCGCTGAACACAGAGCATACAAGTCAAGAATTTGAATATGCACAAATGGGAGAAAAGATCCTGAGGATGACAGAAGATTGTTGAATATTCTAATGATGTACTCTAGACTGAAAAGAGAAGATAAACAAAAAAAAAACCTATGACAGACGTCAACCATATATATTGTCTAATACTCGCAATGTTTGCGTACCAGTGTTTGGGGAAAATGGACTCTATGTGTTCAATAAAATGACTATTTATTGCAATAATTTTCATAGTATATGTATTTTTTAAGATTCATGAAAGATTAAGTAAACGTCATTAACAGGGAAAGCCATCCTTTCCCTACAAGAATAATAATTACCCTCAAGAAGTCTTTAGTGCAGAGAGATTCAGTTAGAGACCACTTTGTGCTTCATATAAAAATGGCTTTATAAGATGATTAATGTGAATTTACTATTATTGCATGCATTGAAGTCCTGTGTAATTCTTCTGTATTAGTGAAGCCATGACCAGCCTCCTCACCTGTCCTAACAGTTCTCTCATCCATAACATGCAGATGGAGGGAAGTGCGGCCATAAGGGCTTATTTACACAAGCGTACATCGGCCGGCGTTTTCACGGCTGGCCGATATGCGCTTCCATCTGAGCAGTCACCCCCCTTCCCTCCCCGTCACCATCTCTCTGCCTCTCTCCTCTGAGCTGTTTGCAATGGGAGTGGGTGGGATGGAGGCGGGGCTAAGCTGAGTGGAGGAGAGAGGCAGAGAGCCAGTGAGGGAGAGGGAAGGGGGGACTGTCAGATAAAAGCATATATTAGTCGGCCATGAAAATGCTGGCCAATATACGCTTGTGTAAATAGACCCTAAGGCTGCCGTCTCACGGCTAAGAAAATCACACGATTTTTTTTTGAACGATGCAAGAGTGCGAGAAAAAGCAGAATTATGAAACCCATAATCTTCAATCACTTCATTTCCATGTGTGATGTTTCTTGTCATGTGATGTTGCAAGATTCGTAAATCCTTGCATGCTCTATCTTTCTGCGGTTTTCTATTTTTTCTCGACCATATTTCCCTACAGAGTCTCCGATTTATCGAATCGCAACGCATAAACTTGCGATGTACATGCGATGCGTTTTTAATATCAGCAACTCCTGTTGCAGTCTATTGCATCGGAAAAATTGTGCGAGAAAATCACAGGCTGCAGCAATGCGATGCAAGATTGGTTTCCAGGAAAAGCATCACTGCTCACCCGTGTGAATTCACTAAGACCACTGTCCCAGAGGATTAATCAATGCGTCTTGCTGGGGATTGGCTAAAGGTGAAATCCACAGCAATTTTATGAAAATCCTCATCAAAAAGCACGGATATGGTTGGGACATAATTTCCCACCATGTGTGGAAAAGGATGCAATGAAAATGTAACTTATTCATTGCAGTTAAGAGAGATCATATGGAGAATATGTGCAGAGGTAATCATGCACAGTAGCAAATAAAGGCCGCCTGCAGACGAGCAGGTCGGATCCGGCAGCGAGAATTCTCGCGGCGGGACGCGACCCGAGAGCCTGCAGGGACGAGCGCGTACTCACCCACGCCTGGCTGCCCCGGCTCTTTCATGTGCCGGCTGCCGCGCAGCCGGCGCATGCGCAGACCGGAGCCGGCGGCCGGGTAAGTGCGTGCCCCGCACAAAAATAGGACATGCCGCGGTTTGTTTGCCGTGCGAGATTTCGCGCGGCCAAACCGCGGCCGTCTGCATAGGAGTGCGTATTGTAATGCACTCTTATGCAAACTTTCAGTGGCGGAAATCCCGCGGGAAATACCGCCGTGGGATTTCCGCCAGTGTGCAGGCGGCCAAAAGCTAATAAATCCAATGCTATTTCACTTAAATGTCAACATTCGTTCCATTTTTATTTTAGAAAAGATAAAATTTATTTGTTTTTAAATGCTTTATTTGCAGCTAATAACTATCTACAAAGTCCATATTTCCGACATTTTAACCGCTTAACACTGCAGGGCGTACATTTACGGCCTGCAGCGCTGGGATATGTATGAAGAGAGATTGCGGGGCGATCTCTCTTCATACAGTGTGGGCGCTGGCTGTTTATTATAGCCACCATCAGGCAACAACAGCTCTGATCAGCCGTGCGGCTGATCGAAACGGTTAACCTTTAACCCATTCCCGCTCCAGGGCGTAAGTTTACGTCCTGGGAGCGGGGTACTTACATCCTGGGGATAGTGCAGGATCACATAAGATCCTGCGTTATCCCGCAGCGGGAGCCGGCTGTCAGTCACAGCCGGCGTCCCGCTGGAACAGCGGGGGGGCATCTCCGATGCGCCCCCCGACGTTAACCCCTTCCCTGATCTAAGTAGATCGCGGCAGGGAAAGAGTTCACAGAGGGAGCGAGAGCCCGGCCTGTTGCCACTGGCGTCCTGTGTTGCCAGTGCCTGTGATGGCTGTATAAGTGATAAGTAGCTCTGTATAAGTAGCTCTGCCATGACTTATCACCGCGATCATCAGGGCTGTGGTGAAAGTCCCTCAGAGGGACACAAATGTTGTAAAAAAAAAACAAAGATTAAAAAAATGAATTAAAAAAATGTAAAAAAAAGAGTAAAAAAAAACATTTTTAAGCTTTTTTCAGATTAGCATAAAAAAAGGTAAAAAAATAAATAAAACCCCACATATTTGTAACGACGCGTACAATACGTTGCACATGCTTTTGACTGTGCACGGAAAAAAGCGTTTAAAAAACGCTAAAAAACTGAGGCAAAATGCTAAGTGATCAAAAAAGCCGTATGTACCCCAAAATGATACCAATAAAAACTACAGCTCGTTTCACAAAAAATAAGCCCTCATAGAGCTCCGTACATCAAAAAATAAAAGGTACAGGACTTTCAATGCAACGATTTAGAAAAAAAAAAGATTTCCAAAAAAGGGTTTTTATTGCAGAAAAGTGGAAAAACCTTAAAAAATTGTAATTATTTTGGTATCGTTGTAACCGTACCGGCCCGCAGAAAAAAATAGATTGTCTCATTTAGGCCTTAGTCAGACGGGCGTTTTTTCGCGCGATTTGCGGATCCCATGACGGATGCGCATCCGCAAATCGCGTGACCGGTGCCCGAAAAGTGCCTGAAAATCTGCCCCTAGCCGCGTTTCATTAGAAACGGGCCGGAGCTGTCCAGCGCATTGCATTCAATGGAGCCGGCAATACAGCCGGCTCCATTGAAAGCAATGCGCTGCGGGCGAGTGTGGGATGAATTGTCGGGAAGGGCTTAAATATATAAGCCCTTCCCTGCAATTCATCCAGAAAAGTGTTAAAATAAAAAAAATCTACATACTCACCTGCTCCCGTCAGCCGGAGTTCCCCGCGGCCGGCCTGCAGTGGGTGTGAAGGGGGTGTGAGTCAGACCGGCCTCTGATTGGCTCAAAAATCTATGGCAGAATTGATACGTTTTCTCTCCCTGCTATCATGAAAAAAAATATTAAAGTTTTACAATATAGTTAATGTACCCAAAAATGAAGCATATACAAACTACAGTTCGCCACACAAAAAAACAAGCCCTTACATGGCCGCGTCGACGGAAAAATAAAAAGGTTATGGCTTTTGATAAATGGAGAAGAAAATCCGCCAAAAATTGTTGCGTCCTTAAGCCAAAAATATGCCATGTCATGAAGGGGTTAAAGTGACAGCAGTATTTAAATCCGGTACCGTATGGCCCCCCGAATAGGGTCGTAAGGAGCCGTGCAGGTGTCATGGCAGCCAAGGGCCCTTCTGAAAGGTCCTTGGGCTGTCTTGGCAGAATGCATATCAAGCTATCCCCGGCAGGAGCAATCAAAGCATCCCATGTTGTTGTCCCCTCTGGGGACTAAAAAATAAATAAATAAGAGCAATAAAGTTTTACTAATTATTTAAAAAAAACTAATAAAAGTAAAAAAAAAACCTTATGCCATATTTACAATAAAAGAATCTAAATAATAAAAAAAATACATATTTGGTGTCGCTGCTTCCATAAAAGTGTGATCTATCAAAGTAATATATTGTTTACCCCACACTGTAAATATCGTCCGAAACAAAATAAAGAATGCTAGAAATGTGTTTTTTTTTATTACCTTGTCTCCATTAAAAAAATGCAATAAAAAAAACTGTCAAAAAGTTGTATGTTTTCCAAAATGGTACAAATGGAAACTACAGGATATCCTGCAAAAAGTGAGCCCTTGCACAACTATGTTAATGGAAAAATGCAACAGTTATTACGTGCAGAAGATGGTGGCAGAAAATCATTTTTAAAAAATTAAATGTCTTTGAAAAAAAATAAAGGTAGTACAGCATTGCCAGTGTGGCCCCAATATACAAAAAGGGGTCTAAAAGACAGCCTAGTATCTACAAGCCGGTAAGTCTCACTTCCATAAGGGGAAAAATATTCAAGGAGTTTCTGAGAGATGCTAACCTAGAATACCTCCTCACCCACATGGGTTCATGAGGGGTCGATCATGTCAGACCAATCTGATCAGCTTCTACGATGAAGTAAGTTCTAGGCTGGACCTGGGAGAGTCTATTGATCTCCTATATCTGGATTTCTCTAAAGCATTTGACACCATGCCACATGATAGGCTGATATATAAAATGAGACAGTTCGGACTGGGTGAAAACGTGTGTTTTTGGGTAAAAAACTAGCTTGGAGACAGAAAGCAGAGGGTGGTAATAAATGGTTTGTACTCTGATTGGGCCACCATTGCTAGTGGGGTGCCACAGGGTTCAGTATTAGGCCCCATTCTGTTCAATATATTTATTAATGACCTGAGGGACTATACAGTATAATAATAATATTTGCAGATGATATGAAACTATACAAGATAATTAATACAAAGGAGGACAATATACGGCTACAAACTGACCTAGACAAGTTGGGCAAATGAAGTTCAATATTCATAAATGTAAGGTTATGCACATGGGCAGGAGAAATGGATGCCACCAACGTACACTAAATGGGGTGCTGCTAGGGAAAAGTGAGATAGAAAAAATCCTGGGGGTTGACTGTAGACTTAACTGGAGCAATCAATGTCAGTCAGCTGCTGCAAAAGCAAATAAAGTATTGATATGCAGTAAAAGAGGTATAGGGGCTAGAGATGAGCGAACGTACTCGTTTCGAGTACTTACGCACCCGAGTACCGCCATTTTCGAGTACTTCAGTACTCGGGTGAAAAGATTCGGGGGGCGCCGGGGAGCGGGGAGAGGCGTGGCGGTGCGGGGGGTAGCAGCGGGGAACAGGGGGGAGCCCTCTCTCTCTCCCTCTCCCCCCCACTCCCCACTGCTACCCCCCGTGCCACCACGGCGCCCCCCGAATTTTTTCGCCCGAGTACGGAAGTACTCGGAAATCGCGGTATTCGGGCGAAAAAGGGGCATGGCCAAGCACGTTCGCTCATCTCTAATAGGGGCGAAGGACGAGAACATTATTCTTCCACTATATAAGGCACTTTTCAGGCTTTACATGGAATACTGTGTACTGTTCTGGACACCGGTGCTCAGGAAAGATGTTGCAGTGCTTGAGGGGGTTCAAAGAAGGGCAACTAAATAAACAGAATGGGATGACTGGAATACCCAGAGAGGCTCAAATTGGGATTATTTACCCTGGAAAAAAGGCGGTAAAGGGGCAACCAAATAACTATGTATAAATATATTAGAGGACAATACAAGGATCTCTCCCATGATCTGTTTATACCCAGGACTGCGACAGTAACAAGAGGGCATCCGCTACGTCTAAAAGAAAGCAGGTTTCATCACCAACACAGAAGTGGGTTCTTTACTGTAAGAGCAGTGAGACTGTGGAACTCTTTCCTGAGGACGTGGTGATGGCAAAATCGATTGAGGAGTTTAGTAGGGGACTAGACATCTTCTTAGAGTGCTATGCTATTACAGGACATAGACATTAGGTGACCAGTGGGGTTGTTGATCCGGGTCTTGGAGTTAGGTATGAAATCAAACATTGATCCAGGGATTATTCTGACTGCCATTAGGGAGTGGGGTAGGAAACTTTTCCTCTGAAAGAGCTAATTGGCATCTGGTTCATTGGGATTTTTTTGATTTCCTCTGAATCAACAAGGGGTGGGGCGGTCAAAGCAGGGTGAGCTAGATGGACATTGTCTTCATTCAGCCTAACTTACTATGTTACTATGATATAAGTTTTGTATCGTAGTAATTGTACTGATCCATAGAATCATAGAATGGTGAAGTTGGAAGGGACCTCCAGGGTCATCGGGTCCAACCCCCTGTTCAGTGCAGGATTTACTAAATCATCCCAGACAAATATTTGTCCAGCCTTAGTTTGAACTCTTCCATTGAAGGAGAACTCATCACCTCCCATGGTAACCTGTTCCCCTCATTGATCACCCTCACTGTTAGAAAGTTTTTTCTAATATCTAATCTGTGTTTTCTCCCTTTCAGTTTCATCCCATTGCTTCTAGTCTTTTCTTGTGCAAATGAGAATAGGGCTGATCCCTCTGCACTGTGACAGCCCTTCAGATATTTGTAGACAGCTATAAAGTCTCCATTTAGCCCTCTTTTTTGCAAGCTAAATATTCCCAGATCCTTTAACCATTCTTCATAGGACATGATTTGCAGACCATCTTGGTAACTCTTCTCTGAACTTGCTCCAGTTTATTGATGTCTTTTTTAAAGTGGCGTGCCCAGAACAGGACACATGATTCCAAATGAGGTCTGACTAAAGAAGAGTAGAGGTGGATAATGACTTCACATGATCTAGACTCTATGCTTCTCTTGATCATCCTAGAATTGTGTTTTGCCTTTTTGGCTGCTGCATCACATTATAGTCTATGATCTATTAGTATACCCAAGTCTTTTTCACATGTGCTGCTCCTTAGCTCAATTCCTCCCATTCTGTATTTGCTTTCTTCATTTTTCTTGCCCAGATGTAGGACTTTGCATTTCTCCTTGCTAAATACCATTCTGTTAGTCGCTGCCCACTGTGCCAGCTTTTCTAGATCTTTTTGAATACTCTCTGTCTCTTCCCTAGTGTTAACTATCCCTCCTAATTTTGTGTTGTCAGCAAATTTGATCAGTCTTACCATTTCTCTGCTTACAGATAGCCTGCATTCTTTTATTCCCCTAATAGTACAGGGAAGATCAATTGATGTTCCATCTACTTTCTGAGAGAAAACAGATACAAAATAGGAATTTCAAAGTTTGGTCTTCTCAACATCATTCTTATATTTTCATATTGTAAGCATCCAATTGCATCTTTGACTTTTTTTTTGCTTTTGGCATACCCCCCAAATCCTTTTTTTAAATTGCTTTTGGCCTTTGTTGCAAGCCTCAATTCATTATAGCTTTTCTGACACTTTCCCTACAGTTTCTGCAGACCCCATTATATTCTTCTTTAGATATTTCTCCCCTATTTCCATTTGTTAAGCATATTTTTCTTCCTTTTTAACATGTGTGCAAGTTCTGTGTTCATCTATCTTGATTTCTTTAAATGCTTCTAATTCTGCCTTCTTTTAGGGATTGTTAATGATTGTGCTTTGAGAATCTCATTTTGCAACATTTCCCAACCTTTTTGGACTTTTCTGACTTTAAGAACATCCGGCCATTGGATTCTTCCTACCCTCTTTCTGAGTTCATTGAAATCTGCCTTTCTGAAATCTAACCTTGAGGTCTGAGTTTTCTTAGGTCTTCCTGCCCTTTTTATCCAAAATTCAAGAATAGTATGATCACTGCCTCTTAAGGTTCCAGCCATGCTTACTTCCTCAACCATTTCCTACCTGTTAATAAGAATTAGGTCCAAGATAACAGATCCCCTTGTTTTCTCTTTGACCTTTTAGAATATAAAGTTGTCAGCAAGAGTGAATAAGAATTTGTTGGATCCATTACTTTTACCTGAGAGAAATTCCCAACAAATGTCTGGATAGTTAAAATCTCCCATAATCACTGTGATGTGCTTTTTAGAGAGCTTGGCCATCTGATGTACAAAGAGTTCATCAACATATTCTGCTCGTCCATGTGGCCTATAGTAAATGCCCACAATAGTGTCCTTTCTGTTTTTCTCTCCTGGTATTCTTACCCAAACAGTTTCTACAGAACTCCCATGCTCTGTAGCTTGAATCCCTGTGCAGATGAATGTTTTCCTAATATACAACGCAATACCGCCTCCCCTTTTTTTAGGTCTGTTTCTAATAAATAAGTTGTATCCTTCAAGCCTTGTATTCCAATCATGTGTATCATTCCACCAAGTTTCCATGATGCCTACACATACATATAGCACACATTGCAGCTCATCAAATGGCTCCTCTCTTTTTCCATGTTGTCAGTTGATGTCCACAAAACTTCAAAACTTCTAAAGGTCAAGAATTGTAGTGAAGATATATAACGTGTAAAATACTAAGTGTACAATTTCTAACGTCGCGCGGTTTGGCGATGTTCTCCGAGCAGCCAGACCCAGATAATCCCAGCAATCTTCCGGTTTACAGTCATTCTTTGCTTTTCCCAGAATGCACAGGGAATATGCAAATGATCTTTCTGCAGCTCTAATCTCTAGTATGGTGATGTCCTCCAGGCAGCTAGATCCAGCTAATCCCAGCAATCTTCCTGTTTACAGTGATTCATTGATCTTCCCAAAATGCACAGGGAATATGCAAATGATCTTCCTGCAGCTCTAATTTCTGATAAAGTTATCATGTCATTTTTGTTTCATTCTGTGCACAGTAGAAACAAGACACACAAACATGGCAGAATGTTGTTTCTTTTTCATTTTACTCCACTTAGAGTTTTTTAAAAGTTTTTCAGTAGATTATATTGTACATTAAATAGTACCATTGAAAAATACAACTTGTCCCATAAAAAAGAAGCCCTCATATAGTGGCATCAATGGATAAATAAAGGAGTTATGTTTTTTTGTTTTTTTTAAAAAGGGGGAGAAAAATACGAAAATCAAAAAAGGGCACCTCATTAAGGAGTTAGTTTCCTATTTATGAATGAAAAGATAGTTGCCCCTTAGGCAATAGCTTTTTCCATGTTTTGGACACTAAACTTGTCACTAAGGCCTCAGATAAATACCCAGGCAAAGCTTTACCCTTGAAACATACCTGAGTTTTCAAATAACGTTTTTGAAGCAGCTGCCATGTGAATGCATGACGAATAACACTATTTCTATCTTCCATCCCTTGTATCCTGCATTTACCCCTGTAGGCTGTAGCTGTAATTATAAGGTTTTCCTAAGCTGTTCAGTGGAGCCTGCTTATAAGCTATCTTTTATACACTGCCCGCAGAAAGAAACTTCAGAATTTGTAGGGGTCCAAAGGTTTGTACCCACTTATCATTAATATTTTTCGTCAAACTTGAGGTTAGGTCATAAATGTTGTTTATGGGTCAGCCCCTTATAGGTCTTCCCAAATTGCTTTAAATTCAAATAGATATAAACTCTTTATTGTTTTATTAGATTTAATTTTAATTAGAGATGAGCGAGCACCAAAATGCTCGGGTGCTCGTTACTCGAGTCGAACTTTCAGTGATGCTCGAGAGTTCGTTTCGAGTAATGAACCCCATTGAAGTCAATGGGCGACTCGAGCATTTTTGTATATCGCCGATGCTCGCTAAGGTTTTCATTTGTGAAAATCTGCAAAACACAAGAAAGTGATGGAAACGACATAGAAACGAATAGGGCAGGCGAGGAGCTACATTTTGGGCTGTATCTCAAGTTCCCAGTTCCCACTATTAAGCCACAATAGCGGCAAGAGTGAGACCCCCCCCCCCCCACTGTCAGCGTAAACATCGTTCTCCTTTTCCACAGCTGTAACAGCTGTGGCAGAGAAGAACGATGTTAGGCCATTGAATTCAATGGAGCCGGCAATACAGCCGGCTCTATTGAAAGCAATGGGCTGCCGGCGTACGCGGGATGAATTGTCGGGAAGGGCTTAAATATATAAGCCCTTCCCTACAATTCATCCAGAAATGTGTAAAAATAAAAAATATATATATACTTACCTGGTCCCGGCAGAACGATGTTAGCCCATTGAATTCAATGGAGCCGGCAATACAGCCGACTACATTGAAAGCAATGGGCTGCCGGCGATCGCGGGATGAATTGTCGGGAAGGGGTTAAATATATAAGTCCTTCCCTGCAATTCATCCAGAAATGTGTAAAAATAAAAAATATATATATACTTACCTGGTCCCGGCAGACGGAGTTCAGCGCGGCAGGCTGCAGTTCTCCTGAACTGCTCTGAACAGCTGTGAGTAGTATTCAGCAGCCGGGGATTTAAAATCCCCGCCTGCTGAATGAGATGCCTCTGATTGGTCACAGCCTGACCAATCAGAGGCATCCCTCACTCACACCCATTCATGAATTCATGAATGGGTGAGTGAGGGCTGCCTCTGATTGACTCAGCGCAGGGACAGCTGAGAGCTGCGCTGAGCCAATCAGAGGCAGCATTCACTCACCCATTCATGAATTCATGAATGGGTGTGAGTGAGGGATGCCTCTGATTGGTCAGGCTGTGACCAATCAGAGGCATCTCATTCAGCAGGCGGGGATTTTAAATCCCCGGCTGCTGAATACTACTCACAGCTGTTTAGAGCAGTTCAGGAGAACTGCAGCCTGCCGCGCTGAACTCCGTCTGCCGGGACCAGGTAAGTATATATATATTTTTTATTTTTACACATTTCTGGATGAATTGCAGGGAAGGGCTTATATATTTAACCCCTTCCCGACAATTCATCCCGCGATCGCCGGCAGCCCATTGCTTTCAATGGAGTCGGCTGTATTGCCGGCTCCATTGAATTAAATGGGCTAACATCGGTCTGCCGGGACCAGGTGAGTATATATATATTTTTTATTTTTACACATTTCTAGATGAATTGCAGGGAAGGGCTTATATATTTAAGCTCTTCCCGACAATTCATCCCGCGTACGCCGGCAGCCCATTGCTTTCAATAGAGCCGGCTGTATTGCCGGCTCCATTGAATTCAGTGGTCAGTGCTCGTTTAATCGAGACGAGTACCGCGTGGTGCTCGTCTCGAGTAACGAGCATCTCGAGCACCCTAATACTCGAACGAGCATCAAGCTTGGACGAGTATGCTCGCTCATCTCTAATTTTAATCTTTGCCCTCTTTGTGAACTGACTTCAATTAGGTCTGACCTGTCCAGTACTTCATTGTTAAGGAATACATGTAAGACCCAAAATTTATAAGAATCTTCCTTTTCCAAAATTGGGTACATTTTGTGTAGATGAGAAACTTATTATTCTGGAATTAGTTTTAGCCATAACCATACAGCGTAGCAAACTGCAAAATAAACTTTTACTTTGTAGAAACAGCTTTACTATCTGAAATAGTAAGTTCATATTTGTAAATGTAGCAGAATTCAGCATTCCTGATAGTAAACAGTCATTAATCACATTCTTTTTACTGTCTCCTTACTGTAATTTAAGGATTGTTTATTATATTTTCCATGTGTAATCTAATTACTTTTGTTTTTCTAATAATCTTTCAGCTTCTCTTTCACTTAAGCTTCCTGTCACTCTTTCCTCTTTTGAACCAAACAATTTAATTCATTATAATTAAGATTTTTTTTTGATCCCCACATTGGGGAGATGGGAGTGATATCAAATCCTACAACCTTAAGTCACAACAGCAGGACACAAGAAACAGACACTGAATGCCAGATCAATTATAGATAATTATACCTTGGGATGCTCTATATGATATTATAGTGTGGCAGTCTTTATTTTGTCTAAGTGAACTCTAGAAATGGCTGGAAAAGTTAAGTAACTTTAAAAATAGCTCTGCAATGTGTGAACTGTTTTGTTTTTTAAGGGTTTTGTGCAGGTCATAAAAAGTTATTGTCAAAAGAATTGGTATTATGGTATTTTAGGTTTAGTAATTTTATTGCTCGTGTTAGTCTGCCTTTTCATCGCAAGCAAAACCTATTACTGTAACTTAGTAATGACATCAAAATCAATTACATCTCTCATCTATCAATGTCACCCTTTTTATGACCCACTCAGGGGTAGTTTACAAGTCTCAACTTTCCAGCTGTACAATACTAGAAGCCCCTGTGCTAAATTTGGGTATCACTTTGACCAACTTTTAATGTAGTTAATTTAAAAAGGCCTGTTTATTAAAATATCTACATGATGTGCTCTGTACTTTACTCCACTTGTGGAGTAATCAACTGTAATTGACCTGTGAATTAAAGTATTTAAGTTAAAAAACACATATCACATTTTTTTTTTTTTGGTCTGGTTTAAAGGGGTTGTCCCGCGCCGAAACGGGTTTTTTTTTTTTTCAAACCCCCCCCCCCCCGGTCGGCGCGAGACAACCCCGATGCAGGGAGGTAAAGGAAGTTTACCGGAGCGCTTACCTTAATCCCCGCGCTCCGGTGACTTCAATACTTACCGCTGAAGATGGCCGCTGGGATCCTCTGTCTTCGTGGACCGCAGCTCTTCTGTGCGGTCCATTGCCGATTCCAGCCTCCTGATTGGCTGGAATCGGCACGTGACGGGGCGGAGCTACACGGAGCCTGCATTCTGCACGAGCGGCTCCATAGAAGATTGCAGAAGACCCGGACTGCGCAAGCGCGGCTAATTTGGCCATCGGAGGGCGAAAATTAGTCGGCACCATGGAGACGAGGACGCCAGCAACGGAGCAGGTAAGTATAAAACTTTTTATAACTTCTGTATGGCTCATAATTAATGCACAATGTATATTACAAAGTGCATTATTATGGCCATACAGAAGTGTATAGACCCACTTGCTGCCGCGGGACAACCCCTTTAACTTCTACATTTGTAGAAGTTACAAATGTATAAAATGAGGATATTTAATCTGCAAAGTCCTTAAAGCGGTTGTGTGATAAACAAAAAAAAGCTCACAATAGAGACATACTAAAGATCTGAAGTGAATATTTAGTATTTAAACTACTTACAAACATTGTAATATTGCCATGTTGACTGAAATAATGAGCAGAAAAGCAGATACTATATGTGCTATTAAAAAACTACGTGTCCCACAAGAACCTGCCTCTGCTTTCTCTCCTTCTTCCTGTCAGCTGACCTGGAAAGCCTCTTCCCCTCTGAGTTTCAGTGTCCAATCAGACAGGCAGCTATCACATGTACACAAACATATCAAAGAGACAGGTCCACGCAAACAGATGGTTGTTAACATATATAAAGAGAAATTCTTGTAGTGTGTGTGATATAGTAACAAAGTGTGCAAGGCTGAAAACAGTCACATATTGATCCAGCTCAACCTAATATCCTGTAATGTTGATCCAGAGGAAGGCAAAATACCTCTGTGAGGTAGAATACCTTCCAGATCCCAAATCCAGTAATCAGAATAATCCCTGGATCACTGACCCTTCTGAGTAATCAGTGATTATAACATGTAATATTGATAGTAGTGAGTTTGCCATAAATGCATCCTCAGGCAGTGAGTTCCATAGTCCCACTGCTCTTACAATAAAAAAAAAACTTATATGTTGATATAGAACTTTTTTTTCTTGTACAATCATTGGTATAAATAAATTATGGGAGAGATCTCCGTATTGACCGCTGATATATTTATAAATAGTTATTAGATCGCCCTTTAGCCATCTTATTTGTAAACTAAATAACCATAGTTTTGATAATCTCTTGGTATTGTAGTACACCCATTCCATTTATTAATTTAGGTCCCCATCTTTTAAACAGTTTTCTAGAGTATCAGTGCCATAAACCGTTACAAATATTCCATGTGTGGTCTGAACAGTGATTTGTAAAGAGGAAGAGGACAATATTCTCATCATGTGCCCCTATCCTTCTTTTGATGATGCATCCCATAATCCTTGGCCGTAGATGCTTGACATTGGTTGACCCAATTAAGTTTACAATTAAGTAAAATCCCCAAGTCCTTTTCCCTGTCAGTGTTCCCCAGTGGTTTCCCATTTAGTGTGTAATGGTGACATGTATTTCCTCTGCCCATGTGCATTACCTTACATTTATCAGTGTTAAAGCTCGTTTGCAACTTTTCTGCCGAAGCTGCCAGATCAATTTGCAACTGATGCTTGGGATCCCTGCCGATCAGCTTAATGGCAGGTCTGCTGTTAGTGTGGACAGTGCTGAAAGAAGATAGCGCTGTCAATATTTCAGCAGCCTGATTTGGCCCTTTGTTTCCTTATAAGTAAACTGGCAGACCTGTTGGACTCACTGGTCAAAGCTTGTATGCCCAGTCAACCTGACAGGATTTTTAGTAGTGTCTGAAGGGCTAAAGATATATCAGTTGGGCTCCTCTACAGAAGCCTAATACAGAGCAATTGGCCAGTCAGCCTCATAAGGAAGTAAATATCACATGCATCCAGGGCTGATTTGTCACCATGCTACCCCTCCTGTGCATGTACTCTGCATGCCAAGACTGGTTTGTGATTAGTAACGTGGCAGTAACCATTTTTATCCTACTTTTCATATCGCCTATAGAAAGCAAGCAGGTTTGGGTTAATAAATAGAGATGAGGGTGCACCAAAATGCTCGGGTGCTCATTGCTCGAGTTGAACTTTCCGCGATGCTCGAGGGTTCGTTTCGAGTAACGAACCCCATTGAAGTCAATGGGCGACTCGAGCATTTTTGTATATCGTCGATGCTCTCTAAGGTTTTCATTGGTGAAAATCTGCAAAACCTAAGAAAGTGATGGAAACGACACAGAAACGGATAGGGCAGGCGATGGGCAACATGCTGGGCTGCATTTCAGGTTCCCAGGTCTCACTATTAAGCCACAATAGTGGCAAGAGTGCCCCCCCCCAACAATTTTTACTTTGGACAAACCCTCATTAGTAAGCCACACCTTAGCTAAGCACCACACTATCTCCAACCAAGCACAAATCACTGCCTGCGGGACTCACCGCTGCCTCTTCTCCTGGGTTACATGCTGCCCAACCTCCCCGCATGACCCAGTGTCCACAGCGCATAACCAAAGTGTCCCTGCGCAGCCTTCAGCTGCCCTCATGCCACACGCGCACTTCATAGCCACACCACCCTCATGTCTATTTATAAGTGCGTCTGCCATGAGGAGGAACCGCTTCAGCCCACACTGCATGCCTCAGTCAGACTGGGGTTCTTTATAAGTAGACACAGGCAGGTACAAATCCCTAATGTGAAGTATCTGTGGACCCACAGCATGGGTGGCTCCCTGGAACCCACCGGCGGTACATAAATAAATCCCATTGCATTGCCCAGCACAGCTGAGGTAAAGTCAGATTACATACAGGTGGGCTTTGGCCCACACCTATGCCCCAGTCAGACTGGGGTTCTTTATAAGTAGACACATGCAGTTACAACTCCGTGTGGACCGACAGCATGGGTGGGTCCCAGGAAGCCACCGGCGGTAAATAAATAAATCCCATTGCAGTGCCCAGCACAGCTGAGGTAACGTCAGATTAAATGCAGGTGGGCTTCGGCCCACACTGCATGCCCCAGCCTGACCGGGATTTTTAATACATAGACACAGGCAGGTACAAATCCCCTATGTGAAGTCCCTGTGAACCCACAGCATGGGTGGCTCCCTGGAACCCACCGGCGGTACATAAATATATCCCATTGCATTGCCCAGCACAGCTGAGGTAACGTCAGATTAAATACAGGTGGGCTTTGGCCCACACTGTATGCCCCAGTCAGACTGGGGTTCTTTGTAAGTAGACACAGGCAGGTACAACTCCGTGTGGACCGACAGCATGGGTGGGTCCCAGGAAGCCAACGGCGGTACATAAATAAATCCCATTGCAGTGTCCAGCACAGCTGATGTAACGTCAGATTAAATGCAGGTGGGCTTCAGCCCACACTGCATGCCTCAGTCAGACTTGGGTTCTTTATAAGTAGACACAGGCAGGTACAAATCCCTAATGTGAAGTCTCTGTGGACCCACAGCATGGGTGGCTCCCTGGAACCCACCGGCGGTACATAAATAAATCCCATTGCATTGCCCAGCACAGCTGAGGTAAAGTCAGATTACATACAGGTGGGCTTTGTCCCACACCTATGCCCCAGTCAGACTGGGGTTCTTTATAAGTAGACACATGCAGTTACAACTCCGTGTGGACCGACAGCATGGGTGGGTCCCAGGAAGGCACCGGCGGTAAATAAATAAATCCCATTGCAGTGCCCAGCACAGCTGAGGTAACGTCAGATTAAATGCAGGTGGGCTTCAGCCCACACTGCATGCCCCAGTCAGACTGGGGTTCTTTATAAGTAGACACAGGCAGGTACAAATCCCTAAAGTCCCTGTGGACTGAGTAACGTAGAAGCAGTATGGGCAGAGCCCACTATTAGTTACATTTCTGTTATAGCAGTATAGACCTGCCCCAGTATCATTTCCGTTGAAGCATTATGGGCAGAGCCCAGTATTAGTAAAATTACAGTAGTAACTGTATACACCAACCAAGGTAACATTTCAGGAGCAGAAGTATCGGCAGACCGAAGTAACATTTCTGTTGTTGAAGTATAGTCAGACCCCTGTAGCATTACTGTGGCAGAAGTATAGGTAGGCAGAACAGAGTTAGATTTCTGTAGCAAAAGTGTATGCCAACCCCAGACACAGTGCTGTACCATGAGTGCAGACGAAGCCCATAAAAATTACTGTGATTACATTGTAGGCGAGGGCCCGAAAAATTGGTGTACTGACAGTACAAATGTACCCCAGAAATTGCCCATGCCCAACCCAGAGGGCAGGTGAAACCCATTAATCGCTTAGCGTACTGTGGCTTCATTTTTAACTAGGCCTGGAGGCAGCCCAGTCTAAAAAACAATTGGTTCAGGTGGAAGTTTCAATGCTTTAAAGGGGTTGTCCCGCGCCGAAACGTGTTTGTTTTTTTTTTTTCAATAGCCCCCCTGTTCGGCGCGAGACAAACCAGATGCAGGGGTTTAAAAAAAAAAAACGGATAGTACTTACCCGAATCCCCGTGCTCCGGTGACTTCTTACTTACCTTGCGAAGATGGCCGCCGGGATCTTCACCCACGGTGGACCGCAGGTCTTCTCCCATGGTGCACCGTGGGCTCTGTGCGTTCCATTGCCGATTCCAGCCTCCTGATTGGCTGGAATCGGCACACGTGATGGGGCGGAGCTACGAGGAGCAGCTCTCCGGCACGAGCGGCCCCATTCAGAAGGGAGAAGACCGGACTGCGCAAGCGCGTCTAATCGGGCGATTAGACGCTGAAATTAGACGGCTCCATGGAGACGAGGACGCCAGCAACGGAGTAGGTAAGTGTATAACTTCTGTATGGCTCATAATTAATGCACAATGTAGATTACAAAGTGCATTAATATGGCCATACAGAAGTGCTGAACCCCACTTGCTTTCGCGGGACAACCCCTTTAATGAGAATTGAAACAGATAAATATTATGTAGAAAAGTTATATGAACCTTTTGGCCCACAGAAAAATTGGCCATTCGCGGTGATTACGAGAGGTTTCAGGAGGAGGAGCCGGAGGAGGAGGATGAATATCATACACAGATTGACAAAGGTCTTTAGGTAGCGCTGCTGTCCGCTGGTGGAGAAGAGAAGTCTGGGGAAATCCAGGCTTTGTTCATCTTTATGAGTGTAAGCCTGTCGGCGCAGTCAGTTGACAGCGGGTACGCTTGTCCGTGATGATTCCCCCAGCTGCACTAAACACCCTCTCTGACAAGACGTTAGCCGCAGGGCAAGCCAACACCTCCAGGGCAAACAGCGTGAGTTCGGGCCACGTGTCCAGCTTTGACACTCAGTAGTTGTACGGAGCAGAGGCGTCACAGAGGGCGGTGGTACGATCGGCTGCGTACTCCCTCACCATCTTCCTACAGTGCTCCCTCCGACTCAGCCTGGACTGGCGAGGTGAGAGACAGTCTTGCTGGGGAGCCATAAAGCTGGCAAAGGCCTTGGAGAGTGTTCCCCTGCCTGTGCTGAACATGCTGCCTGATCTCCGTGCCTCCCCTTCTACTTGGCCCTTGGAACTGCGCCTTCTGCCACTAGCGCTGTCAGATGGGAAGTTTACCATCAGTTTGTCCACCAGGGCCCTGTGGTATTGCATCACTCTAAAACCCCTTTCCTCTTTGGGAATGAGAATGGAAAGGTTATCCTTATACTGTGGGTCAAGCAGTGTGTACACCCAGTAATCCATAGTGGCCAGAATGCGTCTAACGCGAGGGTCACGAGAAAGGCATGCTAACATAAAGTCAGCCATGTGTGCCAGGGTACCTGTACGCAACATATAGCTGTCCTCACTAGGAAGATCACTTTGAGTATCCTCCTCCTCAGGCCATACATGCAGAATGGATGAAAGGCAAGCAGCATGGGTACCTCTGAAGTCGGCCCAGCTGTCTCTTCCTCCTCAGGCTCCTCCCCCTCCTCCTCCTCCACGTGCTGAGATATAGACATGAGGGTGCTCTGACTATCCAGCGACATACTGTCTTCCCCCGCCTCCGTTTCCCCCCGCAAAGCATCAACCTTTATGCTTTGCAGGGAACTTCTCAACAGGCATAGCAGGGGAATGGTGACGCTAATGATTGCAGCATCGCCGCTCACCATCAGGGTGGACTCCTCAAAGTTTCCAAGGACCTGGCAGATATCTGCCATCCAGGCCCACTCCTCTGTAAAGAATTGAGGAGGCTGACTCCCACTTCGCCGCCCATGTTGGAGTTGGTATTCCACTATAGCTCTACGCTGCTCATACAGCCGGGACAACATGTGAAGCGTAGAGTTCCACCATGTGGGCACGTCGCAAAGCAGTCGGTGAACTGGCAGATTAAACCGATGTTGCAGGGTGCGCAGAGTGGCAGCGTCCGTGTTGGACTTGCGGAAATGTGCGCTGACCCAGCGCACCTTTCCGAGGAGGTCTGACAAGTGTGGGTAGCCTTTCAGAAACCGCTGAACCACCAAATTAAAGATGTGGCCAAGGCATGGCACGTGCGTGAGGCTGCCGAGCTGCAGAGCCACCACCAGGTTACAGCCGTCGTCACACACGACCATGCCCGGTTGGCGGTACAGTGGCGAAAGCCAGCGGTCGGTCTGCTCTGTCAGACTGTGCAACAGTTCATGGGCCGTGTGCCTCTTCTCTCCTAAGCTGAGTAGTTTCAGCACGGCCTGCTAACGCTTGCCCACCGCTTTGCTGCCACGCGACGCGACACCAACTGCTGGCGACGTGCTGCTGCTGACAAGTCTTGATTGCGAGGTAGAGGTTTCGTTGGAGGAGGAGGAAGGTTTAGTGGAGGTGGCATACACCGCCGCAGATACCATCACCGATCTGGGGCCCGCAATTCTGGGGGTGGGTAGTACATGAGCGGTCCTAGGCTCTGACTCGGTCCGAGCCTCCACTAAATTCACCCAATATGCCGTAAGGGGGTTATAGTGGCCCTGCCCGCCTGTGCTTGTCCACGTGTCCGTTGTTAAGTGGACCTTGCCAGTAACCGAGTTAGTGAGGGCACGTACGATGTTGCGTGAGATGTGGTCGTGCAGGGCTGGGACGGCACACCGTGAAAAATAGTAGCGACTCGGGACAGAGTAGTGCGGTGCCGCCGCCACCATCATGTTTTTAAACGCCTCAGTTTCCACCAGCCTGTAGGGGAGCATCTCCAGGCTGATCAATTTGGCTATGTGGACATTTAATGCTTGAGCATGCGGGTGCATGGCGGCGTATTTGCGCTTTCGCTCCCATGATTCTCTTAGCAACAGCTGGACTTTGTGCTAGCGACGGCTGAACGCTGCGCTGAGAGACATTGCTGGATGGGGCCGAGGACAGCGGAGGTGAGGGTGTGGGTCCAGGCCAGGAGATGTTCGTGCCTGTGTCGTGAGAGGTGGGTTGGATCTCAGTGTCAGGTTGGGGCCCAGGGGGAGAGGCCGTGGTGCAAGCTGGAGGCGGTGAACGGCCTTCGTCCCACCTTGTGGGGTGCTTGGCCATCATATGCCTGCGCATACTGGTGGTGGCTCACCGGCTGATCTTGGCGCGACAAAGGTTGCACACCACTGTTCGTCGGTCGTCCGCCGTCTCAGTGAAAAACTGCCACACCTTAGAGCACCTTGGCCTCTGCACGGTGGCTTGGTGCGAGTGGGTGCTTTGGGAAACAGCTGGTGCATTATTCGCTCTTGCCCTGCCTCTACCCCTGGCCACCCCACTGCCTCTTCCAACCTGTCCTGCGGCTGCAATTGCCTCCCCCTCTGAAGACCTGTCCTCAGTTGGCTTATCACACCAGGTGGGGTCAGTCACCTCATCGTCCAGCGGTCCTTCCTCCGAATCCTCTGTGCGCTCCTCCCTTGGACTTACTGCCCTCACTACTACCTCACTGATAGACAACTGTGTCTCATCGTCATCGTCCTCCACACCCACTGAAAGCTCTTGAGACAGTTGCCGGAAGTCCCCAGCCTCATCCCCCGGACCCCGGGAACTTTCCAAAGGTTGGGCATCTGTCGCGACAAACTCCCCTGGTGGGAGAGGAACCATTGTTGCCCAATCTGGGCAGGGGCCCAAGAATAGTTCGTGGGAGTCTGCCTGCTCCTCAGAATGTGTCATTTTCATGGAGTGAGGAGGCTGGGAGGAAGGAGGAGCAGCAGCCAGAGGATTCAGAGTTGCAGCAGTGGACGGTGTAGAAGACTGGGTGGTTGATAGATTGCTGGATGCACTTTCTGCCATCCACGACAGGACCTGCTCACACTGCTCATTTTTAAATAAAGGTCTACGATGTAGACCGAAAAATTGCGATATGAAGCTGTGGACCGCAGAAACTGTCCTCTCTCCTACTCCCGCAGCAGCCGGCTATGATTCACCTGGACCAGGAACTCGTCCTATGCCCACACCCTGACTTGGGACTCCGCATCCTCGACCACGACCGCGTCCACGTCCTCTGCCTCTACCCCTACCCCTCAGCATGCTGGATTAAGAATCGAGCAGAGACAGAGCGTGTGTAAAAATGTTTGTGAATTATTGCCGCGCAGTTGGTGGCTGCCAGCGGTAATATAATGCTAAATGAAGCCAGAGATAAATTATAAGGAAGACTGCATGCAGGCTAGGCTGTGAACTATGCAGTTTGGATGGACGTGAAGTCCCAGAGGCCACGCAGGCAAATGCACTGGGTCTCCGGTAGCCGTTAACAAGGAATTTAAAAAAAAATCTCCTTATTTTACTATGCAATGAAGGCTGAGGCTATGCAGTGTGTATTGCTCTTTCAATCTATGGGTGTCGGGCAGACCGTGAACTTCTGAGACAGCACACGTATAACACAGAGCGTTGTAGAAAATGTGCGGTTTCTTGGCGTACACTTAGAGGCAGACTACAGTGAGGCAACGCAAAGCGCGGACAGAAATATGTTTAAATGAAGGCTGCATGACGGCTCTGCTGTGCAATACAGAGGTACTACAACTCCCAGCAACCACGGAGTTAAATGCACACGGTCACAGGTTGCCCTAAGAAGAACCGTTGGGGTTCTTGTAGACAGGATTCTATACTACCACTGTCCCTGCCTGACCAATACTGCCCCTATACTCAAGTACAGACTGCAGCCTGAGAACGCTATAGCCTGCACGCCAGATATACATAAAAAAAAGTGCACAACTGCTCACAGCAGCCACAACAGTAATGCACTAGGTGAGCTGTGGCCCTAAGAAGGACCGTTGTGGTTCTTGAAGACGCTAACACCCTCCCTATAGCAGCAGCAGCATCAGCAGCACTGTCCCTGATCTCTCTTAGCGTGTGTGTGTGTGTGTGGCGAGCCGCGGGCGGGGCAGATTTAAATACCTGGGGGTCACTTGATCTCGCCAGCCACTCACTGCAGCGGGGTGGGATAGGGCTGGAACGTCACAGGAGGAAGTTGTAATGCCTTCCCTGTGTTTCTATTGGCCAGAAAAGGGCGCAAATTTCTCAGGGAAGAAAATGTAATGGAGTCGAGTGCCGCGTGGTGCTCGTCTCGAGTAACGAGCATCTCAAACACCCTAATACTCGACCGAGCATCAAGCCCCATTACAGCTATAGCGTTCTCAGGCTGCAGTCTGTACTAAGTAGTATAGGGGAAGTATTGGTGAGGCAGGGACAGTGGTAGTGTGGAATCCTGTCTACCTGTGCATTTAACTCCATGGTTGCTGGGAGCTGTAGTACCTCAGGTCTCAGTTCACGCTTCCGTGTCATTTTTTGCTGGGTGCAGTTAGTGTAATGTAAGCGCTCTCTGCCTCCAAGTGCACGTTTAAAAAGCACTAATATTTTTCTCCACTCTGTGTTACCAGACAGCTGCCGGCGCAGTGTACGGTGCCAGACAGCCATAGAGGGAGAGTCCAATACACATTCCATTGCCTGCATTGCATTGGAAAATACAAATTTTAAAAAAGGGATCCTTTTGTACGTCTGCTTGCAACCCAGTGTGCACATTACTGTGTGGCCTGTGGGACTGGAGGTGAATCTCAACTGCATAGTGCACAGCAAGGCCTCAGTTCAGCCTTCAGTATCATTTTTGCTGGGGGCAGTTAGCGTTACGTAAGCACTCTCTGCCTCCAAGTGCACGTTTAAAAAACACTCATATTTTTCTCCGCTCTGTGTTACCAGACAGCTGCCGGCACAGTGTACGGTGCCAGACAGCCATAGAGGGAGAGTCCAATACACACTCCATTGCCTGCATTGCATTGGAAAATACAAATTTTAAAAAAGGGATCCTTTTGTACGTATCCTAGTAAGCCAGTGCGCATTACTGCGTGGCCTGTGGGACTGGAGGTGAATGTCAACTGCATAGTGCACTGCTAATCCTGCTTGCATCCTTCCTTATAATTTATCTCTGGCTTCATTTAGTGTTATATTACCGCTGGCAGCCAGAAACTGCGCGGCAATAATTCACAAACATTTTTACACTGCTCTGTCTCTGCTCGATTCTTAATCCAGCATGCTGAGGGGTAGGGGCAGAGGACATGGACGCGGTCGAGGAAGCGGAGCCCAAGTGAGGGTGTGGGCATAGGCCGAGTTCCTGGTCCAGGTAAATCGTAGCCGGCTGCTGCGGGAGTAGGAGAGAGGACAGTTTCTGGGGTCCCCAGCTTCATAGCGCAATTTTTGGGTCAACGTGGTAGACCTTTATTACAAAATGAGCAGTGTGAGCAGGTCCTGTCATGGATGGCAGAAAGTGCATCCAGCAATCTATCGACCACCCAGTCTTCTACGCCGTCCACAGCTGCAACTCTGAATTCTCTGGCTTCCACTCCACCTTCCTCCCAGCCTCCTCATTCCATGAAAATGACACATTCTAAGAAGCAGGCAGACTCCCAGGAACTGTTCTCAGGCCCTTGCCCAGATTGGGCAGCAATGGTTCCTCTCCCATCAGAGGAGTTTGTCGTGACCGATGCCCAACCTTTGGAATGTTCCCGGGGTCCGGGGGATGAGGCTGGGGACTTCCGGCAACTGTCTCAAGAGCTTTCAGTGGGTGAGGAGGACGATGACGATGAGACACAGTTGTCTATCAGTGAGGTAGTAGTAAGTGCAGTTAGTCCGAGGGAGGAGCGCACAGAGGATTCGGAGAAAGAGCCGCTGGACGATGAGGTGACGGACCCCACCTGGTGTGATAAGCCAACTGAGGACCGGTCTTCAGAGGGGGAGGCAATTGCAGCCGTAGGACAGGTTGGAAGAGGCAGTGGGCTGGCCAGGGGTTGAGGCAGGGCACGAGCGAATAATCCACCAGCTGTTTCCCAAAGCACAGTCTCGCGCCAAGCCACCGTGCAGAGGCCAAGGTGCTCTAAGGTGTGGCAGTTTTTCACGGAGACGCCGGACGACCGACGAACAGTGGTGTGCAACCTTTGTCGCGCCAAGATCAGCCGGGGAGCCACCCCCACCAGCCTCACCACCACCAGCATGCACAGGCATATGATGGCCAAACACCCCACAAGGGGGGACGAAGGCCGTTCACCGCCTCAAGCTTGCGCCACGGCCTCTCCCCCTGGGCCCCAACCTGCCACTGAGATCCAACTGCCCTCTCCGGACACACGGCCATCTCCAGGCCTAGACCCACACCCTCACCTCCGCTGTCCTCGGCCCCATCCAGCAATGTCTCTCAACGCAGCATCCAGCTGTCGCTAAGAGAATCGTTGGAGCGAAAGCGCAAATACGCCGCCACACACCTGCACGCTCAATCTTTAAATGTCCACATAGCCAAATTGATCAGCCTGTAGATGCACCCCTACAGGCTGGTGGAAACGGAGGCGTTCAAAAGCATGATGGCGGCAGCAGCCCCGCGCTACTCAGTCCCCAGTCTCTACTATTTTTCACGGTGTGCCGTCCCAGCCCTTCACGACCACGTCTCACGCAACATTGTACGCGCCCTCACCAACTCGGTTACTGGCAAGGTCCACTTAACAATGGACACATGGACAAGCACAGGTGGGCAGGGCCACTATATCTCCCTGATGGCACATTGGGTAAATTTTGTGGAGGCTGGGACCGAGTCAGAGCCTGGGACCGCTCATGTACTACCGACCCCCAGAATTGCGGGCCCCAGATTGGTGCTGGTATCTGCGGCAGTGTATGCCACCTTCACTAAACCTTCCTCCTCCTCCTCCAACGCAACCTCTACCTCGCAATCAAGACTTGTCAGCAGCAGCACGTCACCAGCAGTCGGTGTCGCGCGGCGTGGCAGCACAGCGGTGGCCAAGCGTCAGCAGGCCGTGCTGAAGCTACTCAGCTTAGGAGAGAAGAGGCACATGGCCCACGAACTGTTTCACGGTCTGACAGAGCAGACCGACCGCTGGCTTTCGCCACTGAGCCTCCAACCCGGCATGGTCGTGTGTGACAACGGCCGTAACCTGGTGGAGGCTCTGCAGCTCGGCAGCCTCACGCACGTGCCATGCCTGGCCCACGTCTTTAATTTGGTGGTTCAGCGGTTTCTGAAAGGCTACACTTGTCAGACCTCCTCGGCAAGGTGCGCTGGGTCAGCGTACATTTCCGCAAGTCCAACACGGACGCTGCCACACTGCGCACCCTGGAACATCGGTTTAATCTGCCAGTGCACCGACTGCTATGCGACGTGCCCACACGGTGGAACTCTACGCTTCACATGTTGTCCCGGCTGTATGAGCAGCGTAGAGCTATAGTGGAATACCAACTTCAACATGGATGGCGAAGTGGGAGTCAGCCTCCTCAATTCTTTACAGAGGAGTGGGCCTGGATGGCAGATATCTGCCAGGTCCTTGGAAACTTTAAGGAGTCTACCCTGATGGTGAGCGGCGATGCTGCAATCATTAGCGTCACCATTCCCCTGCTATGCCTCTTGAGAAGTTCCCTGCAAAGCATAAAAGCTGATGCTTTGCGGGCGGAAACAGAGGTGGGGGAAGACATTATGTCGCTGGATAGTCAGAGCACCCTCCTGTCTATATCTTAGCGCGTGGAGAAGGAGGAGGAGGAGGGGGAGGAGCCTGAGGAGGAAGAGACAGCTGGGCCCACTGCAGAGGGTGCCCATGCAGCTTGCCTATCATCCATTCAGCGTGTATGGCCTGAGGAGGAGGAGGATACTCAAAGTGATCGTCCTAGTGAGGACAGCCATATGTTGCGTCCAGGTACCCTGGCACACATGGCTGACTTTATGTTAGCATGCCTTTCTCATGACCCTCGTGTTAGATGCATTCTGGCCACTACGGATTACTGGGTGTACACACTGCTTGACCCACGGTATAAGGAGAACCTCTCCACTCTCATTCCCGAAGAGGGAAGGGGTTTGAGAGTGATGCTATACCACAGGGCCCTGGTGGACAAACTGATGGTAAACTTCCCATCTGACAGCGCAAGTGGCAGAAGGCGCAGTTCCGAGGGCCACGTAGAAGGGGAGGCGCGGAGATCAGGCAGCATGTTCAGCGCAGGCAGGGGAACACTCTCCAAGGCCTTTGCCAGCTGTTTGGCTCCCCAGCAAGACTGTCTCACACCTCCTCAGTCCAGGCTGAGTCGGAGGGAGCACTGTAAGAAGATGGTGAGGGAGTACGCAGCCGATCGTACCACCGTCCTCCGTGACGCCTCTGCTCCGTACAACTACTGGGTGTCAAAGCTGGCCACGTGGCCCGAACTTGCGCTGTATGCCCTGGAGGTGTTGGCGTGCCCTGCGGCTAGCGTCTTGTCAGAGAGGGTGTTTAGTGCGGCTGGGGGAATCATCACAGATAAGCGTACCCGCCTGTCAACTGACAGCGCCGACAGGCTTACACTCATAAAGATGAACAAAGCCTGGATTTCCCCAGACTTCTCTTCTCCACCAGCGGACAGCAGCGCTACCTAAAGAACTTTGTGAATCTGTGTATGCTATTCGTCCTCCTCCTCCGGCTCCTCCTCCTGAAAGCTTTCGTAATCACCGCGAATGGGCAATTTTTCTGTGGGCCAAAAGGTTCATATAACTTTTCTACATAATATTTATCGGTTTCAATTCTCTTGAAACTGCCACCTGAACCTATTGTTTTTTAGACTGCGTTGTCTCCAGGCCTAGTTATAAATTAAGCCACAGTACTAGAGATGAGCGAGCACCAAAATGCTCGGGTGCTCGTTACTCGGGACGAAATTTTCGCAATGCTCGAGGGTTCTTTTCGAGTAACGAACCCCATTGAAGTCAATGGGCGACCCGAGCATTTTTGTATATCGCCGATGCTCGCTAAGGTTTTCGTTTGTGAAAATCTGGACAATTCAACAAAGTGATGGGAACGTCACAGCAACGGATAGGGCAGGCGAGGGACTACATGGTGGGCTGCATCTCAAGTTCCCAGGTCCCACTATTAAGCCACAATAGCGGCAAAAGTGCCCCCCCCCCCCCACTGTCAGAGTAAAGATCGTTCTCCTCTGCCATAGCTGTAACAGCTGTGGCAGAGAAGAATGATGTTTGCCCATTGAATTCAATGGAGCCAGCAATACAGCAGGTTCCACTGAAAGCAATGGGCTGCCAGCGATCGCGGGATGAATTGTCGGGAAGGGCTTAAATATATAAGCCCTTACCTGCAATTCATCCAGAAATGTGTTACAATAAAAATATATACCGGCGTATAAGGCGACGGGGCGTATAAGACGACCCCCCAACTGTCACCTTATACGCTGGCAATACAGTGGAGCAAAGAATAAAAATCATTACTTACTTCTTCTGACGTTCTGCGGCGCTCCTGCAGGCTGTTGCTCCCTCCTGGTCCACGGCAGAGTATTGCTTTCTGGACGCAGGGCTTGAAATCCCCACCTCCAGAAACACAGCCAATCACAGCCATTCAATGACATCATTGTCATTGGCTGTGATTGGCTGAAGGCAAGTGTGTTTCTGGAGGCGGGGATTTAAAGCCCTTCGTATAGAAATCAATGCTCAGCCGGGAACCAGGAGGGAGCAACAGCCTGCAGGAGCGCCGCAGAACGTCAGAAGAAGTAAGTAATGATTTTTATTCTTTGCTCCACTGTATTGCCGGCGTATAAGGTGACAGTTGGGGGGTCGTCTTATATGCCCCGTCGCCTTATACGCCGGTATATATTTTTATTGTAACACATTTCTGGATGAATTGCAGGGAGCGGCTTATATATTGAACCCCTACCCGACAATTCATCCCCGCGCACGCCGGCAGACCATTGCTTTCAGTGGAACCTGCTGTATTGCTGGCTCCATTGAATTCAATGGGCAAACATCATTCTTCTCTGCCACAGCTGTTACAGCTGTGGCAGAGAAGAAGGATTTGTCTTCTATACGTTCTCAATGGGGTCGGCGCTGCTGCCGCCGGCCCCATTGAGCGCATATAGAGAAGATTTATGGCCTTAAGAAGGACCGTTGGGGTTCTTGAAACCTAAAACACTCCTAACACTCTCCCTATAGCAGCTCCAACACGATAGCACTTTCCCTGGACTAATCTCAGAATGCATCTGTGGCGAGCCGCGGGAGGGGCAGATTTCAATACTCGGGTGACACCTAATCTCGCAAGCCACTCACTGCAGGGGGGTGGTATAGGGCTTGAACGTTGCAGGGGGAAGTTGTAATGCCTTCCCTGTCTTTCTATTGGCCAGAAAAGCGCGCAAATTTCTCAGGGAAGAAAGTGAAAGTAACTCGAACATCACGTGGTACTCGTCTCGAGTAACGAGCATCTCGAACACGCTAATACTCGAACGAGTATCAAGCTCGGACGAGTATGCTCGCTCATCTCTACACAGTACGCTAAGTGATTAATGGGTTTCACCTGCCCTCTGGGTTGGGCATGGGTAATTTTTCTGGGGTACATTTGTACTGTCGGTACAACAATTTTAAAAAACCCGGTCAGGTTGGGGGCATGCAGTGTGGGCCGAAGCCCACCTGCATTTAACATGACATTACATCAGCTGTGTTGGGCAATGCAATGGGATTTATTTATGTACCGCCGGTGGCTTCCTGGGACCCACCCATGCTGTCGGTCCACACGGAGTTGTAACTGCATGTGTCTACTTATAAAAAACCCAAGTCTGACTGTGGCATGCAGTGTGGGCCGAAGCCCACCTGTTATTAATCTGACGTTAGCTCTGCTGTCCAGGGCCCTGCAATGGGATTTATTTATGTACCGCCGGTGGGTTCCAGGGAGCCACCCATGCTGTGGGTCCTCAGGGACTTCACATTAGTGATTTGTACCTGCCTGTGTCTATGTATTAAAAACCCTGGTCTGACTTGGGAATGCAGTGTGGGCCGAAGCCCACCTGCATTACATCTGACGTTACCTCAGCTGTGCTGGGCAATGCAATGGGATACATATTTATGTACCGCTGGTGGCTTCCTGGGACCCAGCCATGCTGTTGGTCCACACGGACTTCACATTACGGAGATGTACCTGCCTGTGTCTACTTATAAAGAACCCCAGTCTGACTGAGGCATGCAGTGTGGGCCGAAGCCCACCACATTAAATCTGACGTTACCTCAGCTGTGGTGGGCACTGCAATGGGATATATTTATGTACCGCCGGTGGGTTCCAGGGAGCCACCCATGCTGTCGGTCCACACGGACTTCACATAGGGGATTTGTACCTGCCTGTGTTATGTATTAAAAACCCCGGTCAGGCTGAGGCATGCAGTCTTGGCCGAAGCCCACCTGCATTTAATCTGACGTTACCTCAGCTGTGCTGGGCACTGCAATGGGATATATTTATGTACCGCCGGTGGGTTCCAGGGAGCTACCCATGCTGTCGGTCCACACGGACTTCACATTACGGAGATGTACCTGCCTGTGTCTATTACGGAGATGTACCTGCCTGTGTCCACTTGTAAAGAACCCCAGTCTGACTGAGGCATGCAGTGTGGGCTGAAGCCCACCTGCATTCAATCTGACGTTACCTCAGCTATGCTGGGCAATGAAATGGGATATATTTATGTACCACTGGTGGCTTCCTGGGACCCACCCATGCTGTTGTTCCACATGGACTTCACATTACGGAGATGTACCTGCCTGTGTCTACTTGTAAAGAACCCCAGTCTGACTGAGGCATGCATTGTGGGCCGAAGCCCACCTGCATTTAATCTGACGTTAGCTCTGCTGTCCAGGGCACTGCAATTGGATACATTTATGTATAGCCGGTAGGTTCCAGGGAGCCACCCATGCTGTGGGTTCACACGCACCTCACATTACGGAGATGTACCTGCCTGTGTCTACTTGTAAAGAACCCCAGTCTGACTGAGGCATGCAGTGTGGGCCGAAGCCCACCTGTATTTAATCTGACGTTACCTCAGCTGTGCTGGGCAATGAAATGGGATATATTTATGTACCACTGGTGGCTTCCTGGGACCCACCCATGCTGTTGTTCCACACGGACTTCACATTACGGAGATGTACCTGCCTGTGTCTACTTGTAAAGAACCCCAGTCTGACTGAGGCATGCAGTGTGGGCCGAAGCCCACCTGCATTTAATCTGACGTTACCTCAGCTGTGCTGGGCACTGCAATGGGATATATTTATGTACCGCCGGTGGGTTCCAGGGAGCCACCCATGCTGTCGGTCCACACACACCTCACATTACGGAGATGTACCTGCCTGTGTCTACTTGTATGGAACCCCAGTCTGACTGAGGCATGCAGTGTGGGCCGAAGCCCACCTGCATTTAATCTGACGTTACCTCAGCTGTGCTGGGCAATGCAATGGGATATATTTATGTATTGCCGGTGGCTTCCTGGGACCCACCCATGCTGTGGGTCCACACGGACTTCACATTACGGAGATGTACCTGCCTGTGTCTACTTATAAAGAACCCCAGTCTGACTGAGTCATGCAGTGTGGGCCGAAGCCCACCTGCATTTAATCTGACGTTAGCTCTGCTGTCCAGGGCACTGCAATGGGATATATTAATGTACCGCTGGTGGGTTCAAGGGAGCCACCCGTGCAGTGGGAGCACACGGAATTCCCATTGCGGAGTTGTACCTGCCTGTGACTATTTATAAAAAACCCCGGTCTGACTGGGGCATGCAGTGTGGGCCGAAGCCCACCTGTGTTTAATCTGATGTTAGCTCTACTATCCGGGGCACTGCATTGGGACAAACTACAGGAGCAATACAGCGCTAATGAGACGTGCACAGCTACGCTAGCATAGGAGTCCGCTGTAGGCCCGCGATTGCTGAGGGTTTGTGCAGAGGCCCATGTCCTTGGTGCAGTGAAAGTCTGCTTCCTGCCTACGATTGCTGAAGCTGTGGGCCGAGGCCTATGTCATGGGCGCGGTGCAAGTCTGTCATGTTTGGCCGCTCTGATTTATTTATTGTTCATGTCTTGGGTTGCCTAGGACCCACCTATCCTATTGGTGCACACTTAGTTCCCATCGCGGTGTTTGACCTGTCTGGCACAAAGACACTGACTGACTTGGGTAGGGGGCAGAGCGCAGACAGCTTTCCCCTTGCAGTGTGGATTGAGCTATGCGACACCTTGACAGAATGAATACTGTGTGGCACATGGATTTCCCATTGCTATGACCTTGTTTGCAGCTCCTGACGGAGGTGGCACAGGATTGGATGTCTCATTGCTTCTGTACAGCATTGTGGGCTATCACCCCACCCCTTTTAAAGAGGGTCGCTGCCTGGCCCTGCCAACCCTCTGCAGTGTGTGCCTCCGGTTGCTCCTCATGGCAGACGCACTTATAAATAGACATGAGGGTGGTGTGGCTATGAGGCCAGCGTGTGCCATGAGGGCAGCTGAAGGCTGTGCAGGGACACTTTGGTGTGCGCTGTGGATGCAGGGTCGTGCGGGGGGTTGGGCAACATGTAACCCAGGAGAAGAGGCAGGGGTGTGTCCCGCAGGCAGTGCTTGTGCTTAGTTGGAGGTAGTGTGGTGCTTAGCTAAGGTGTGGCTTACTAATGAGGGTTTGTCCAAAGTAAAAATTGTTAGGGGGGGGGGGGCACTCTTGCTGCTATTGTGGCTGAATAGTGGGACCAGGGAACCTGAAATGCAGCCCAACATGTAGCCCATCGCCTGCCCTATCCGTTTCTGTGTTGTTTCCAGCACTTTCTTGGGTTTTGCAGATTTTCACCAATGAAAACCTTAGCGGAGCATGGGTCATATACAAAAATGCTCGAGTCGCCCATTGACTTCAATGGGGTTCGTTACTCGAAAAGAACCCTCGAGCATCGCGGAAAGTTCGACTCGAGCAACGAGCACCCGAGCATTTTGGTGCTCGCTCATCTCTAGCTCTGACTGTTTGAATTGGAGAACTAGCTGTCTGTTTATGTTCTCAGCTTGGATTCAAAGTGAAATTATCTGCTTGAACGTGCAGCACAAACTGTAGCCATTTGAAAAGTTTGGTTTGGCCAGTTCAGCAAATTTTGTCAAAAAGTTTGGTTTGGTCTGAATTGCTTTGAACTGAACTGGAAGTTCATAAAAACAACTAAAGCCAGTATTGAACACTGTCTAAGAGCAGGGTAGTCCTTTAATGGATGTGGCTCATTGTCAACCTTGCAGTACTGGTGTCCTAGGTTAAAATCTGATCAAGAAGAACATCTGCATGGACAGATGTTGTCCTCAGTCGGATTTGAACCTAGGTCTTCAGCACTGCAAGGCGACAGTGTTAACCACTAAGCCACTATACTTATTAGTCCTTAGGAGGAGAAGGAAGAGACTAATAAGAAGAAGAAATGCAGTGAGAACATACAAACTCCATGCAGATGTTGTCTGTGGTCAGATTTGAAATTCTTCTTTTCCTCTCCTGCTAAAGTTATAGCTACTGGCTCTTTCCAGACACTAATTGTACATGTATCTCCTGGCATCCAGACCTCACTTGGGAAAAAAGCTTTATAAGGTTAGTGGAGAGGGTAAACGTCTCATAAACCACTCTCATATGGGGAATGGGCCCTGGGTGCCAGGACGAGGGGTTGAATGTAACAAATCCAAACTATTAGTCAACAAACATTCACCAAGATTTGAGATAGAAAATATATGTGGTTCACCTTTGCTCTCATAAGATCCCACATCCACCATAACATTTGTACTGAGTATTTACAACAGCCAATAAAAGAGCTGAAAAAATTCTTAGAATTAAAAAAAAGAGAACTGGATTCTGATGGCATCCAAACTCTGATATGTTTACTATCCAAAGCTCCAACACAGTCCAGAAAATCAGCAACAGAGGCAAACTATTCAGATATGTTCATCCTGTCATTTACGGTTGGTACATGCAAATATAATCATGTTCAAAAAATAGCAGCGAGTTTATAATAAATTTTATTTCTATAATTGCAAATGCATTGGAAATACTACGAATTCAATTCCACATCAAAACAATAACTAAATGTACCCAGTTTGTGTTAACCCTGATAGAAAGTAAAAAAAAATGACTTAAAAAAAATAGCAGTGCCAACATTTTTCCATAAAAACTCAAACATGTAATGTATAAACTGAAAAAATGTTTAATATTTCACTTGATTTTGAAATACTGAACTCATAGTTAGTGGTAAAACCATTGTTTCTGAGAACTACTTGACATCTGTTTTGCATGGAGTATACCAGCTTCTAGCACTCTGAGGGCTCAGTCACACGGGCGCCCATCCACCTGTGTTTCTGCACGATTAAGACCGCCGCACTGCAGGTGTGGACAACTCTCTGCACCGGCCGGTGAAAGAACCCATAGACGGCAATGGAGCTGCTCGTGCAGAGAGTCATCCACATGAGGTGCGGCCGTCTTATTGTGCAGAAACACGGGCGGATCGGCATCCGTGTGACTGAGCCCTGAACATGTATTCCAGGCCATGAAGATTGGACTACATTTCACAGTTCATTTACATTTTGGGGGTTTTGCCTAATAAACTGCATTTCTTATGTTACTACAGAAGTTCTCTATAGCATTGAGGTCAAAGAATTGGGTTAGCCACTCCATTACCTCCATCCTGTTTGTCTGTAACCAAGATGTTGTTCTGGATCATTGTTGCATTGAAACACTCATTTCAAGGGCATTTCCTCTTCGGCTTAAGTCAAATTTATCTAAAAAATTTTGATATACTTAAACTGATCCATGATCCCTCGTGTGCGATAAATAGTCCCAACACTGTGTTATAAGAAACATTCCCATATCATAATTTTTGTACCACCATGCTTTACTGTCTTCAGAAAACTGTGGCTTCAATTTAGTGCCCAGGGGTCGTCTGACATACTATCCAAATCCAAAAATAAAAACTTTCTTTCATTAGTCCACAAATTGTTGTTCCATTTCCCTTTGGGCCAATCAATGTGTTCCTTTGCAAATTGTACCCTATTCAGGATATGCTTTTTTTCAACAAAGGGACTTTGCTGGGAGTTGTTCTTGGTAACTTGGTTAGAATCTTGATCCAAGCATGATCCTAAATGTTCAACTGTGTGGCTGGTGGAACCTGGAAGGAGTAGAAGTAGTGGGATTAGAGGAGCCGGAGACAAGAGAGAAGGAGGCAATTGTGGGATGGGAGCAACAGTGAGGGAAGACTGGGTTCAAAATATGGAGTTAAGGTATAGTAATGAGGGACAGGGAGTTGATGAATGACAATGAGGAAGGGAGTGGAGCAGGAAGAAGGGTGAATGACCAGTGTGTTACCAGCACAGATTATACCCTTTGCAAATCTGCAGCATTTCTGCTGCAAATCCACATTAAGATTATGTTCACACATAGCAGATTTTTGTGAATTTTCCACAGTGGAAAATCTGCACCAAATTCTATGTCAAAATCCACACTATTTGATGTAGATTTTAACGCGGAAACCCAATAGTCTTCACGCCTTCGATTAGAAGGGGAAAATCCATTGCTGATCTTAATCAAAATCTTCACCAAATGACATGAATTTTGATGTGTAATTTTGGATCAGACATGCACCAAAATCCATAGTGGAAAATATGCTGCAAATTTTGGTGTAGAACTGTACGAAAATCCATAATTTCTAAATGCACCCCAAGGCTACCTTCACACACAACATCTGAGCTGCAAAAATCATGCTATGGAATTTGTGTTGCGTTTCAATGGATTTTGCATATGTACTTGTTTTTTTTTTTCTACAACAATTTTTTTATGACATTTTATGTGAAAATACAAAGAAAAAGAGACAATTACCAGCAGTTACTACACATAGGATATTACAGATTCAGCACATAATCCATGTAGTAATTAAATTGAGCATCCTCAAAATCTTTGTCATTGTAAACAGAACAGAGAAAAACATAGGAAGAAGTACCCGAAGATATACCCAAACAGTCCTCTGCAACGCACTATCAAAGGCTATCCGGGCAATCCAAGACATACAAAACTTCAGGAGTGCTCTAAAATGTACCTCTTCAAGGAGGCATACCACATCCCCTAAACCAAACTCCTCTGTACTCCCCCGGATAACATGCTCCCTGACCCATTGGCTGCAATCTCTGCCAGCCACCATCAACTGCCCCTGCAGTAATATTGATCCTGCCATCACATGGCTGAACGTCTGACCATTGTCTATGTGTATAGCATCCCTCACTCTCCACCTCACCATACCGGGCACATCTCCAGCCCTTTTACCTTGTGTATCACCGCATTATTTGTAGTATGTAAGGTCGTTCGAGCACGACCCTCAGCCCTATTGTTTCTATCGACTGATTACTATGTAACCGTCGTTCAGTAATTTTTGTACTATTGTCTTTCTGTATTCCCCCTGTCTATGTAAGCGCTGCAAAATATGTTGGCCCTATACAAAAAAGATTATTATTATCATATACTAAGATTGAAAATAACAAAGAGATTACTGCAAGCTCAAATGTGAAAGAGTTTGAGTAAGGGTTCCACATTTGATTAACACCATTTAGATTATTATTGCTATGGGATAATAGCTTTTACATACATAAACACAATGAGACCAGAGTTACCAATGTATCCAGCATAGGAGGTGCGGGAGATTTCCAATTATGTACCAGCATTAGTTTAGCAGAGAGGAGACTATGACTAATCTTTCTTGAGAGGTGAGGGGAGGGGGAATTTTTTGATACCAAGCATCAATACAGCCATAGAAGGGTTCCAAGTGCAGAATTCTCCTGTGAGCTTCTATACAAGTAGGAGAAGAGTATGGGACATTATCAAAATATGTGGGTCAAGAACATATACACACAAAATCACATGGGAGCAGGCAAAATGTGTGAGCAAAAGTGTATTTTGGTCATGCAAACACATGGGTACCTTGGCAAGTCCCATCAGTAATTTGAAGGCCTTGGAGAAGACACTATTTACCAGGACTCTTGCTGAAGTATAAAGAGCCTGAAATACCTGGAGAATGTTGCTAGAGAAATTGCTAGAGTTTACTCAAGGTAGTAAACGTGAAGTCTCAATGCAGCTGCTGAATGCTTTCTCTGCATCCAAGGCGTGTGGAGCAGAGAAGGCATCCAAGATATGAGATCCAATACTCTTTTAGTGCCATCTGGAGCTTGCCTACTTTTCATAAAACCTACTTGATCATTGTGAATGACAATGTGCAGGACCTCCAATTTCAAGCTGGTGTTTCGACAAAGAGGGAAACTTGATTTTGTCTAGGAAAGACTTGAAAGTGGGTTGAAAGGTAGGGGTCATTCTTTAAATTATATAGCTTACAGTAATATGAGCTAAATTGATCAGCTATATCCTGTGGGTCAAATATTTTAGCTTCTGACCCATCTCGCCTAAGCAAAAATCAAAATTACAAAAAAAAAACAACTGCGTTCTTAATATGCTGGGGATCAAATATGTTGTGTCAGGACCGGAGGCTCTCGGGGTCTCTATTCCCTCACCGCCGGTCCTGGCACCCAGGCTGCGGGGGTGCGCTGCAGGGGGACTTTGGTCTTTGTGACCTCCCCTGGCCGCAGGTATCCTAGACACCGCCTGGTTGCTAGGGGCACGGCGGGTGCCGCCCTGCTCCGTGTCCTGTTGCGGTGTTCTGCAACCCCGCGGGGGACACGGCAGTAGCGAAGAGGTAAGGTTTTTTTTTTGTTTTCTTTTTCTACACTAAAATTATTGTTTTTCAGGGAAGAGCTTATATGTAAAGCCCTTCCATGAAAAAACAATTCAGGGGTGCCGGCAGACCATTGTCTTCAAAGGAGCCACCAGCAGCAGCTGCGGCTCCATTAAAAACAGTTTAGTGTGTGTCCTGTCCATCTGCACTATATAACAAGACTGTACTCATTTTACACTGTCTATTTTTGCTAAAGTGTATGCAAAATACTATATTGCATACACTTTAGCAAAAAATAAACAAGTGGGGAGGAGAGGGTGATATTTTCTCGAGCACTGAGTGGTGCTCGCTCGAATAACGAGTACTTTCGAGTATGCTAATGCTTGAACGAGCATGCCCTCTCATCTCTAGTCAAGATATACTATATCCACTGCATTTCCCTGATCAACCCAGTCAGTGATTCTGTCATAGAAGGAAATTAGAGTAGTCTGACATGACTTCTTTGTTACAACCCCATGCTGGCTCTGGTTAATTACTCCATTTTTATCCAAGAACTTGCATACAGTCTGTTTAGTAATTTGTTCAAAGTTACTAATGTGGTAATTGTTAGGCAAAGTTAATGTTTTATATAGCACAAAAAACAATATAGCTTTTCTCTGACTCTAAGATAATTACAAAACCAGTCTTGCACAGACCAGCAGTGACCTTTAATATCCTTTTCTATTAGAAATGTAAATTAAAGTAAAATTATTTAATATTTTATACCTATTTTTTTTCGCTCCATGGCAGTTGCTCTGTCTCAGTTGGGTATAGTGCCCTGAACCCCCCAATCCGTGGATCAATTTTCTTCTTCTGATCACTATAGTCTTCAGCAAAGGGATCCTATAGCATAGGCTGAGACTTTACCCGGTGTTTGAACATTTAGAACAACATTTTTACGTTTGAAAAGAAACTGCCCTTGCTCTTTTTTATTCCCCTATTGAGTAATAATGCTCCCACTGAGTAATAATGCCCCCTTTGTGGCCCCAGTGAGTAATGTCATCCTCTGTATGGCCCCACACAATAATACTGCCTCCATGTAGCCCTCCACAGTAATATTTTCCCATTATAACTCCAACATTTTCTCCTGTATACCACTACACAGTGATGTATCCCCCTGCATGGCCCCACACTGTAATACTGATGCCTGTATAGCCCTACACTGCAATACTGCACCCTACATTATTCCACATATAATAATGCCCTCTATATGATTCCACACTAAATACTGCCCCATTCATGTAATAAAGCCCATTGCATGATGCCAACTGCAATACTGTCCACACACAATAATGCTAGTTCAGCAACCTTCTAAAAATGGTGGCATGTAAAAACAAAAAGTATATATATACTTGCCTCACCTTTTTTGCTCCCTCTCAGCTGTGGTTGGCATCTCCAGATTTTGCCACCTCCACTCGTATCAGTGCTGGCAGTTGGTCACATGCTGCAGCCAATCACTGTCATAGCAAAGCCGAACCCAGGGTTTGGCTCGCAGCAGTGTCTGATATACAGGGAGATGAGGGGAGACTGGTGGGTTTTGGAGGGGTCATGAGCAGAGCTGAAAAGGTCTATAAAATGTTTTATTTTACATGCCCCCATTTTTTAAAATGCGTGCCAGGCTGAACCTTGGGCATTGGGAGCCTGGGAAGTTGCTCAGTTTGTCCCACCTTACATCATCCCTGCATATGGTTAAACATGTGATTCCCACTATTAATAGTGACATAAATATTAAACACATATTTGCATAATGAGGTGGGGTACATTAACGTTCATCCTCTCATATTTCTCCAGAGCAGTCCAAAAGGCGTGTCTGTAGATGAAATGGACGCTATGGCGTATGTAGTGCACCTAAAATGGCACTTTGTTTCCCTGCTTCTGAGGTCATACAGACTTACTTTATTAACCAAGAACAAGCACTGAATTGCTGGTGGATTCAGAGCGTTTCCACAGTGCAAATGCTGCAAAAGTCTCAGTAAGGCCTCGGTCAGATGAGTGGTTTTTTTAAGCGCGTGAATAGTCGCCCTAAAAAAAAAGCATACAGTGTGTAGAAAAATCGCATGACCTGGTGCATTTGTATTCGCATGTCCTATCTTTTGCAGGTGCGATTATTTAGCACCTCTAAAAAACGGACTCATGATCACTTCAATTGGAGAGCATTGGTTCTAATAGAGCCGATTTTTAAGCGTGTCTTTTTATCGCTCGTCTGACCACGGCCTAAGGGTGCATTCAGACGACTGTATATCAGCCAGCTATTCACGCCGGCCGATATACGGCGTCTCTCTCTGCAGGGGGAGGAGGCTGGAAGAGCCGGGAGCAGTGCTCTGAGCTCCCGCCCCCTCTCCACCCCCCTGCACTATTTTCAATGAGGAGAGGTGGTACGTGGGCGGAGCTAATTCCCGGAACTTAGCCTGGCCCTGTCCCACCTCCTCTCATTGCAAATAGTGCAGAGGGGCAGAGAGGGGGTGGAGAGAAGGCAGAGAGGGGGCCGGAGCTCAGAGCACTGCTCCCGACTCTTCCAGCCTCCTCCCCCTGCAGAGAGAGACGCCGTATATCGGCGGGCGTGAATAGCCGGCCGATATACGGTCGTCTGAATGCGCCCTAAATGTGTAATTTCAGAATTTCTTGCAGTTTTGAAGTTCTCCATTGATTTCTATTGTGAAAATCCACTGCATTTCTGCCCAGTTTCTGCAACATAAATAAACATGCCGTGATTCAAATTTCTTGTGTTTCCACATTAGAAAAATTCTGCTACGTGTGAAAGAGATTTGCAAAGTTTCAGATTCTTGGCTTGTACTGTAAATGCTGTGGATATTATGCAGCAATTCCACTAATGGATATTCCGCAGCGGATCCTCCATGTGTGAAGCAGTCCTAAACCTGCATCACAACTGCATTGCTCCTGGTAGTATTTGTGTCATTATCTATATCAGTATATGTAGAGTGGAACAAAAGCAGCAAAACTAATAGAAAAAGTCTAAGATACTATGTGGACCTGCTTGAAATTCTGGATCAAATCTGCAGTTAGTCCTTCTAATTGACTTCATGCTGGCGGCTTAGGCTGTCTCTTACACTATGTCTTGGCATAGTAATTCTGCCTATGTGAAAGCACCCTGTGGGAGAGTCAGCTCCAGTAGAGTGCGGGGTTGCAGTGTGAACTGCAGTCAGAGAACAAGACACCAGGTACAGTTCATACACAGGCTTGGCCTGCATTTATTAAAAAGTACAGAAATCAACAAAACATAGCCTTTAGGGCTATTTCAGACGACCGTATATCGGCTCGGTTTTCACGTCGAGCCAATATACGGTGTCCTTGTCTGCAGGGAAAGGAGGATGGAAGAGCCAGGAGCAGGAACAGAGCTCCCGCCCCCTCTCCGCCCCTCTCCAGTATTTGCAATAGGAGGGCGTGAGACGGGGCTGAGCTAAGTACCGGCGCTTAGCTCCGCCCCATCACACCCCTCCCGTTGCAAATAGTGGCAAGGGGCGGGAGCTCAGTTCCTGCTTCTGGCTCTTCCATCCCCCCCCCCCCTGCAGACAAGGACACCATATATCGGCTCGGCGTGAAAACCGAGCCGATATACGGTCGTCTGAAATAGCCCTTAGCTTTAGGCACAAACAAAATCCTGCTTCTCCAGCACTTACTAGACAGAGTGGTTCCCTAACTATACAGTACAGCTCGCTGCAGCCGCACGAACAGCAAATATTTGAACAAAGTCCAGTTTTTCCCTTGGTCAGGAATAAAGCATCTCTTGAGGCCAGCAGCCTCCAGCATACTTAGCTGCTCCCTGGCCCACCTCTGTCTGCAGCTTTTCTCCAGCTAATCGTCCAGCCTCTGCACCTGAGCAGCTTGCCTCCATACAATAAGACCTGGAGTGGAGAGAGTGGAATGGACAGCCTCACTGTCCAACCTGCCATCCAATCCAAAAAAAAACAGGCCCCAAACACATTTTTACCAAAACATCTCCAGCAACTACATTACATTCCCTGCTTTCCCCCTGTTTCACGTAGTAAGACACGAACTCCCTTCACTCCTAATAGGCGTAATATCTGAACCCAGGCGAAATATAGCAGCTGTCCAGAATTAACTCCTTCAGTGTCTCACAACCCTTAAAGCAACCATGTAGTTTAACTATGTGCGGGAAAGATTGGGCAGCACCTGTATTTCCGCGGCTATTTTCAAACTCTTGCACTCGGGAGTTTGAAAAGCCATTAAAGAGATTCCCCTTGTGAAGATTCAACTACACTCCATGCCCCCAAGTGTAGTTGCATCTACACAGTGGAAAGAAGCACTCAATCTACATCAAAATCCACATGTAAGGGCTTATTTAGACGACCGTATATCGGCTCGGTTTTCATGCCGAGCCGATATACGGTGTCCTTGCCACAAACAATCCATTACAAAATCCTGTCTAAGGGCTTATTTAGACGACGTATATCGGCTCGGTTTTCACGCTGAGCCGATATATGGTGTCCTTGTCTGCAGGGGGGGAGAATGGAAGAGCCAGGAGCAGGAACTGAGCTCCCGCCCCCTCTCCGCCCCTTGCCACTATTTGCAATAGGAGGGGGCGAGGGCGGAGCTAAGTCCCGGCGCTTAGCTCCGCCCCATCCTGCCCCTCCAATTACAAATTGTGGCGAGATGCAGGGAAGAAGCGGGAGCTCAGTTCCTGCTCCTGGCTCTTCCATCCCCCTCCCCCCTGCAGACAAGGACACCATATATCGGCTCGGCGTGAAAACCGAGCCGATATACATCGTTTAAATAAGCCCTTAGACAGGATTTTGTAATGGATTGTTTGTGGCTTAATGATTAAGTCCCATGTAAAAGTACCCTTAAGTGTTTGTGCGCTGCAACTGTACACACTGGCATGTATTGGTTACTCTTGGAAAAATATATACACTTTCTAAAAATCTTTGCCAGAAAACAATTTTTTATGGGTGAACTTTGTATATTGTGTTACTCAGTTGTAGAATAAAGGTAAAATTAGTGGGTGTCCAAAAATGTAGTCTCGGGGTGAGACACGGACTGTGAGAGCTACCGCTGTACTCACCCGATCTGGGGCCAAGGGCACCAGCAATCTACCTAAAAAGATCTCCTGCAGACAGCGATGGAAAAGAGGAGGGCAGGCAAGCCGGGAAGTATGGGGGAGAGAGGCGACAGCGGGGCTATGGAGCGATTTCTCGGCATTTCACGCTCAGCGGCACATGTGGCCAAACTGGCACCCACTCCTCCAGCAAGACGTGCGAGAGGGACAGCGGCGGAGAGTGCAGAGGCTGGAGGATTCGCGGCAGGTGTAGCCGGAGAGGAAGCCGAGCAGGACTCTCCAGTGCAGGGCACCCTCACACAGGGCTGTATGGCTCCAGAAGCTGCAGGAGCCAGCAGCCCTGAGGAATTTGGAGAAATACACACTCCTGGGGCAGTGAGTAAGGCTGGAGACAGCTTCCCTGTGCCCCTGACCCTGTTCCCTCTGCAGCTTTATGAGACTCAGCCCCAGACACCTGATGGGAGTTGTAGTCCTATGTGGGGCATGACAACCTCATCCAAGGCAGGCACAGCTAGCCACCAGGAAAGAAGCCCAAGGGAAATGGCAGCCCCTACAAAGAGAGGGGAGGAGGCCTGGAAAGCATGCATTCTGTCCTTTCCAACCAAAGACGAACTCAATGCTCTTTTTGTCAGATTTGAAGTGTCTAACAAGCAGGCGCTTGATACGATCCATAGGCCGCCTGCAGACGAGCGGGTCGGATCCGGCGGCGATAATTCTCACCGCGAGACCTGACCCGAGCGCCTGCAGGGACAAGCGCGTACTAACCCGCGCCCGGCGGCCCCGGCTCTTTCATGTGCCGGCTGCCGGGCAGGCGGCGCATGCGCAGACCAGAGCCGGCGGCCGGGTGAGTGACATTTCTGTGCGAGGCTCTGCGAGCCCCGCACAGAAATAGGTCATGCCGCGGTTTGTTTGCCACGCGACATTTCGCGCGGCCAAACCACGGCCGTCTGCATAGGAGTACGTATTGTAATGCACTCCTATGCAGGCTTTGAACGGCGGAAATCCCGCCGCGGGATTTCCGCCCGTGTGCAGGCGGCCATAATGAAGTGCATCAGATTGGACACAGGCTCCTTCAGGTAGAAGAGGCACAAGAGGGGACAGCGGCCATTCTAGAGTCCCACAGATAAGCCATACAAGCACAGGCGGACCAGATTGCAGGCCTGACATTACACCTGGATAATCTGCAAAACAGTCATAGAAGAAATAACCTGTGTATTAGGGGCTTCGCTGAAGAGGTTGAGGGAAACAAGCTGCAGGCATGGGCACAAACTTTATTTCTGTGTCTACTGGGCCATCCACCGGACTGTCCTATAAAGATTGATAGGATACACAGGGCCCTGGATCCCAAAACTCCTGATGTCAGCTGCCCCAGACATGTAATCTGTAGAATGCATTTCTACAAGGACAAAGATGCCATACTCTGCCTCCGCAGGTGGCCCAGTCTAGACGAAAACGTGAGCGCCAAAGGAGAAGTCCACAAGCCACCTGAATGCAGACATCTGCGACATAAAATGGTTAAAAGGACTCTTCATCCCATTTATGGTTGTTGGTTACACAATTGTTTGGGGGAGGCCTGCGGAAATTTACAAATTTTACATGCTGACTTACATGTGGGGAGCCTCATTACCACCAAGGGTTTTCTGCTCAGTTACACTGAAGTTATATAGGTTGCTGGTGCCCAGAGTTCATTAGTCTATTATTTACGCCCTCATGGAGGTTGTTAGAATTTTCATTTTTATACGGGTGGGTGCAATCGGGGGGCCATGTTTGTGGGGTGTGCTCCACCTTTCTCTGTATAGTGATTTGCTGCACAAATGGGTGTGACTTCTGGCAAATCGCTAGTGCCTTTGGCTCACCACAAGAGCAACAATGGCTGCTATATGCCACTGACAATTTCTCTGTGCATTTTTCTTTGTTTCTTTCTTATGAATCTTTCCCACCCCACTGTTTCCTAATTTTGCTCCTCCAACTGTCCAGCTGAGCAGGGGTGCTCCATGGCAATCATTTGATGGCTTGTCTCTCTTTCACCACCTTCAATTTAAGGGGCATGAATAAAACAGCCAAGAGAGAGCAGATTACAGACCATTTGCACAAGCAGCGCTGTTTCAGGAAACGCATTTCCAGGCAGGACATGTACCCAAGTGTACACACCATCATTAGACTACATGGCACCACAGTCCGCACCCACGGAAAAAAGCAGGTGGTACATCTATAGCTATTCATAAACAACTTTCGCATAAATTCATCTCATCCGAAATAGACCCAGAAGGGTGCTACTTATTTCTGAAGATACAGTTGGATACAGAAATACTTACCATTGCTGATGCTTATTTTCCAAATAAGGCACAGGTCTAGTTTGGAATCCGGATGCTGGGGGCTCTGGCGATCTTCATTGATGGCTCTAGCATAATTTCGAGAGGCGACTTCAACATGGGGATGAATCCTGACCTGGACTCTGTGGGGGGTAAGTCAGTGGTTTCCCCCACAGGTACACATAGACTGTAGAGGGAACATATTTTTCTCCCGCGGGACGCAACTCAAGAAAGACAGAGCTAGCAAGCTGGAGGCACTTCTCTCACAGCTAGCTCTCCTAGAGACATCTATCAAAGCTGCGCCCACAGACCAAAAAGCGGCAGAAATTTCTGACGTCCGTAATAAGATTCTTCTCTTACTATATCAGGCCTTGCTTTCCCAGAGAGAAAGGGCCAGGGGAAGTTAATATGAGTATAGCAATAAGTGTAGTAGAAGTTTAGCTAGGGGCCTTAACCCGAGATCCCCACAAACATTTGTATTTTTTGCTCAATCACAGAGAGAAAGACTGGTACACACCAATGCGAAAATAATAGACAGCTTCCGTGCATACTACAAGAGTTTGTATAATCTGTTAGAAGGTCAGGAGGGGGTTGGCCAAGAGGAGAATCAGGAGAGCAATGACTTTTAGAGATGAGCGAACGTGCTCCTTTAGAGCAATTACTCGATTGAGCAGCGCTTTTTTCGAGTAACTGCCTAATCAGGCAAAAAGATTCAGGGGGTGCCGGGGGTGAGCGGTGGGTTGCGGTGGGGAGTGGGGGTGGGGGGGGGGGGAGGGAGAGAGAGCTCCCCCCTGTTCCCCCCGGCCAACCCCCGCTCCACCCCGGCGCCCCCCGAATCTTTTTGCCCAAGTAGGCAGTTACTCAAAAAAAGCGATGCTTGATCGAGTAATTGTCCTAAATGAGCATGTTCGCTCATCTCTAATGACTTTCCATCAGGCAAGAGGGATCTTTCTATTATTCCTCCAGAGGAACTATGGAGAAAGGTGTACATTCTGACTCACAAGATGAGCATTTCAAGCAGGATGCAGGAGCTTAATTATAAAATATTAACCTGGTAGTATAAGACGCTGGTTGGGTAGTCTAGAATTTACTCCCAGTATCCAGATCCATATTGGAGGTGCCTGAAAGAGCGAGGGACTTTAATCCATTTATGGTGGTCCTGCTCATTAATTGAACCAATTTGGTAAGAGGTGGCTGAGTTATGTAGGTCGGTGTGTGGAAGCCTGATCAACCTTACACCTGAAATTGCTTTGTTGTCCATGCTTCCAGGCTCACAGGCCAGAATAAAAGGCTCCCTCCTGAGATTTTTCCTGCTGGCCATGAGGCAGATTATTCCCAGGACATGGAGGTCTACCACCCCCTCCTCGAGGTTGATGTGGCTGGAAGCATTGGACAACCTAAAGTATATGGAAGAATTGTGTGCTAAAGACGAATCTAGATTTTCCAAATTCTACGCTACATGGGCGGTGTGGTTACAATTTCCTTCCACTCCAGGCTTGAATGCCTGGTTCATAGACGGTACCCTCACAACTTGACGTGGCATAATCTGCCTATCCTTCACTGAACTTGGAATGTGGCTGGTCCCATGCTTAGTTCAGATCTCTGACCAAAATGGACAGGTGATTTCTGTTCCTTATCCCGTTGCCACTCCACCTCCTCTACCTGAGTATCTTTTCCTCCCAATCTTGCTATCAAGTCTATTTTCTTTACCTTTTTCCATTTCCCCCAGACCATTAAATCTCTGGGAGAGAAAATGTCTGGGAATAGTGTTAAAAATACTGCACAAGATGTTGAGTAGCTACTAAGTGAAGCAAAATAGTTTAAGCTGTTACTGTTTTTTAATAAAATCTGAAGACCATTGTTTAAGCATTGTTATAGTGCAGTTGAATAAAATACTTTTGAACCAAAAATGTAGTCTCCTCCATGCCCCAAAGAAGAATCCAATGGCTGGATGTTCTTAAGGAAAGAAATTTATCAAATGGAAAGAGGGGAGAATATCTAAAGAAGAAAACTGTAGGGTAACTGTCAGAAAAGTTAAAGCTAATAGTAAATTGAGGCTTGCAACAGAAGTCAAATGCCATAAAAAATGATTTGGGGCTATGTCAAAAGCAAAACAAAAGTCAAAGATGCTTTGACAATTGGCAATTGGATGCTTACAAGATGAAAATTGGGAATTGGTCAAGAAGAATGATGTTGAGAAAGCCAAACTTTTAAATTCCTATTTTGTATTTATTTTCACTCAGAAAGTAGATGGAACATCAACTGATCTTCCCTGTGCTATTGGGGGAATAAAATAATGCAGGCTATCTGTAAGCCAAGAGATGGCGAGGGAACACTTAGCTAACTTAAATGAACTCCAGTCTCAAGGTCCAGATGAATCAGATCCTAGGATACTAAAGAAAAGCAACGAAGGTAATTGCTGAACCACTTGCCATAATCTTTCAACATTCCTGGAGAACAGGAGAAGTCCCAAAAGATAGGGACAATATTTGCACTTTTCCAATCTTCAAAAATGAGAAGAAGGTCGGGGAAACTACAGGCCTGTGAGCCTGACTTCTATACCAGGAAATATCTTTGAACAAATTATTAAACAGCATGTATGCAAGTACTTGGATAAAAATGGAGAAATTAACCAGAGCCAGCATGGGTTTGTGACAAACAAGTTATGCCAGGCGAATCTAATTTCCTTCTATAACAGAATCACTGACTGGGCTGATCAAGCAAATGTGGTGAATATAGTATATCTTGACTTTAGTAAAGTTTTTTACAAAGTATCTCATACCAGACTTATTGAAAAAATGACCAAATATGGGATTGACAAGGCAACTGTTAGGTGGATTCACAACTGGCTGAGTGATCGTACTCTAAAAGTGGTCATAAATGGCTGCACATCCAAATGGAAGAATGTATCAAATGGGTTACCACAAGGCTCTGTCCCAGGTCTAGTGTTGTTCAACATTTTTTAAATGATCTGGAGGAGGGAATTGATGTGAAACTGATCAAATTTGCAGATGACATAAAAGCTAGGAGGGATAGCTAACACTAGGAGGAGAGAGAAAATATTTAAAAAGATCTAGAAAAGCTTGCACAGCGGGCAGCGATTAACAGAATGGTATTTAACAAGGAGAAATGCAAAGTTCTACATCTGGGCAAGAAAAATGAAAAAAGCAAATATAGAATGGGAGGAATTGAGCTGACCAGCAGCACATGTGAAAAAGACTTGGGTATACTAATAGATCATAGACTGAACATGAGTCAACAATGTGATGCAGCAGCCAAAAAGGCAAACACAATTCTAAGATGCATTAAGAGAATCATAGAGTCTAGATCACATGAGGTAATTATCCCCCTCTACTCTTCCTTAGTCAGACCTCATCTGGAATACTGTGTCCAGTTCTGGGCACCCCACGTTAAAAAAGAGATAGGCAAACTGGAGCAAATTCAGAGAAGTTACCAAGATGGTGAGCGGTTTGCAAATCAAGTTCTATGAGGAACAGTTAAAGGATCTGAGAATGTTTAGCTTGCAAAAAAAGGCTGAGAGGAGACTTAATAGCTGTCTACAAATATCTGAAGGGCTGTCACAGTACAAAGGGATAAGCCCTATTTTCATTTGCACAAGAAAAGACTAGAAGCAATGGAATGAAACTGAAAGGGAGGAGACACAAATTAGATATTAGAAAACAAAATTTCTGACAGTGAGGGTAATCAATGAGTGGAACAGGTTACCACGGGAGGTGGTAAGTTCTCCTTCAATGGAAGTGTTCAAATAAAGGCTGGACAAATATCTGCTGAGATGATTTAGTGAATCCTGCACTGTGCAGGGGGTTGGACCCGATGACCCTGGAGGTCCCTTCCAACTCTACCATTCAATGATACTATGAAAATGCAAAATTTTGATTGTAAACTTAAGTGTAAAAATTGGAATTAAAGGTGATTTAACAAAAAAAATGCAGAACAACGTAGCCCAACTAATTAATTCAGTACTGCTTCATCCATATAGTGAGTAAATACCCCTAAATTGACATTTTAAGGGCGACATAGTTAATCTACAGTACATTAAGCAAGATATATTATTCTGAGCTATTACTACTTGACATAATATATGAGTGATAGTGAAGTTACAAGATTGTTGGTGCCATTATAGTGTCATCAATTTTATAAGTTCCATATTCTTAAAAATTATTTTCTCAGTTCATAAATTAGCTTCTTTTCATATAGATGTCTACAATACAAAGAGAAATAAGATTTACACTGAATTGTAGTTTGGGGAAAATCTTTTCTGGTGAATTCTACTTTTTTTAATGAAAAGATACAGAACGCATGCACAACATTTACTTCCGACATTTTATTCATGTATTTTATAGGAGCACAGGTCAAGAGAATCAATAAATTAATCAATCTCAACTTAGCACTATAATGCACTCTGCCTTTCACTCAGATGTAAAATACACTTGAACCTGAAATGACCCTATAAGAGATTATAATAAAAATAGATTGCCTCACCTATATATTAATAGGTATGAAAATAGAACACACAAAGAAAAAAATGAGATAAACTGAAACCATGCATATATATATATATATATATATATATATATATATATATATATATATATATATTAGCTAACAGACAGAGATTTGTTTTTATATTTATAGATAACCAATCACAGCGCAGCTTTCATGTTACCTCAGTATAATATATAACAACCAATCACAGCACAGCTTTCATGTTACCTCAGCGGTATAATGTATAATAGCCAATCACAACGCACCTTTAATTTTACCTCAGCAGTACAATAAATAACAACCAATCACTGCGCAGCTTTCATGTTAACTCAGCAGTATAAGAAATAGCAACCATTCACAGCGCAGCTTTTATGTTACCTCAGTGGTATAATATATAGCAACCAATCACAGCACTGCTTTCATGTGACCTCAGCAGTATAAGGAATAGCAACCAATCACAGCAAAGCTTTCGGGTTTCCTCAACACTATAAGAAATAGCAACGAATCACAGCACAGATTTTAGTATACCTCAGCAGTGTAAGAGATATCAACCAATCACAGCGCAGCTTTCATCTTACCTCAGTATAATATATAACAACCAATCACAGCACAGCTTTCATGTTACCTCAGCGGTATAATGTATAACAACCAATCACAACGCACCTTAAATTTTACCTCAGCAGTACAATATATAACAACCAATCACAGCGCAGCTTTCATGTTACCTCAGTATAATATATAACAACCAATCACAACGCACCTTAAATTTTACCTCAGCAGTACAATATATAACAACCAATCACAGCGCAGCTTTCATGTTACCTCAGCAGTATAAGAAATAGCAACCATTCACAGCGCAGCTTTTATGTTACCTCAGTGGTATAATATATAGCAACCAATCACAGCACAGCTTTCATGTTACCTCAGTATAATATATAACAACCAATCATAGCGCAGCTTTTATGTGACCTCAGCAGTATAAGGAATAGCAACCAATCACAGCAAAGCTTTCGGGTTTCCTCAACACTATAAGAAATAGCAACGAATCACAGCACAGATTTTAGTATACCTCAGCAGTGTAAGAGATATCAACCAATCACATTGCAGCTTTCATGTTACCTCAGCAGTATAAGGAATAGCAACCAATCGCAGCGCAGCTTTCATTTTTCCTCAGCAGTATAAGAAATAACAACCAATCACAGCGCAGCTTTCATGTTACCTCAGCAGTATAAGTGTCGTGGATTTCCTTTTTGTGTCCACGGCCTACTCAATTAGGAATATTTACACCCTTCCAGATTAATTACGAATTGATTATGCGCATAAGAAGATTTCCCACTGACACAGGTTCAGCATATATAAGCTTTCTCAATTGTGCTTTATTTGTGGGCACGCAGCCTCTTTTAAAGAGTTTAACATATCTGCCCATCTGGGCAGGTCAAAGATTACATAGATACAACGTATTGTTTAATTATTGGATAAGCATCTTGCAATTCTTCCATCCTCCGGTCATCTGTGATTGGCCATCAGGTGGTAGCAGGACGAGATGAGTGGGTTGTCTTGGACCCACGTGTGGTTCCTTCGATATGATTGCAGATTACAGCTTGAACTATTAATTGCATAAATTTCCCATGTTATTTGCATAAGTTTCCAGTAAAACTGCTTGGGTTATTATTGCGGTAGCTGCTTCAGACTGCAGTTATTTATGTCTGATTTTACTTCTTCTAAAGTTACAAAACATACGGAGAAAATCTAGCATATTTTTGCTAAATACTAGCTTGTCAGCAGAGTTTAGAGAATAGAAGTTTCATTAAAGGAAGTAGATACATTGGATACATGAAAGAATATATATCTATATTTGTATCAGAACAGCCGGCAATGGAAAAGTACTGTCATTTAGTATACAGAATGCTAAACATATAAAAACAGGTTCACTGTCCACTACAAAGGTCCACAATCCAAAATATAGATATATTGGGTTTTCACTACATAAGAAATAGCAACCAATCATAGTGCAACTTTCATGTTACCTCAGCAGTATACAAAATAACAACCAATCACAGCGCAGCTTTCATGTTAACTCAGCAGTATAAGAAAGAGCAACTAATCACAGCACAGCTTTCATGTAACCTCAGTAGTAGAAGGAATAACAACCAATCACAGCACATCTTTCAGGTTACCTCAGCAATATAGGAAATAGCAACAAATCACAGCACAGGTTTCAGTATACCTCAGCAGTATAAGAAATAGCAACCAATCACAGTACAGCTTTCATGTAACCTCAGTAGTATAATATATAACAACCAATCACAGCACATCTTTCAGGTTACCTCAGCAATATAAGAAATAGCAACCAATCACAGCACAGGTTTCAGTATACCTCAGCAGTATAAGAAATAGCAACCAATCACATTGTAGCATTCATTTTACCTCAGCGGTATAATATATAGCAACGAATCACAGCATGGCTTTCATGTTACCTCAGCAGTATAAAAAATAGCAACCAATCACAGCAAAGCTTTCAGGTTACCTAAGCACTATGGAAAAAAGTAACGAATCACAGCAGAGCTTTCATGTTACCTCAGCAGTATAATATATAACAACCAATCACAGCGCAGCTTTCATGTTACCTCAGTATAATATATAACAACCAATCACAGCACAGCTTACATGTTACCTCAGCGGTATAAGAGATAGCAACCAATCACAGCACAGCTTTCATTTTACCCCAGCAGTATAAGAAAGAGCAACCAATCACAGCACAGCTTTTATGTTCCCTCAGCAGTATAAGGAATAACAACCAATCACAGCAAAGCTTTCATGTTACATCAGCAGTATAAGAGATAGCAACCAATCACAGCACAGATTTCTTTTTACCTCAGCAGTATAAGAAATAGCAACCAATCCCATCACAGCTTTCATGTTACCTCAGCAGTATAAGGAATAGCAACCAATCACAGCACAGCTTTCATGTAACCTCAGTAGTATAAGGAATAACAACCAATCACAGCACAGCTTTCATGTTACCTCAGCAGTATAAGGAATAACAACCAATCACAGCACAGCTTTCATGTTACCTCAGCAGTATAAGGAATAACAACCAATCACAGCACAGCTTACATGTTACCTCAGCAGTATAAGAAATAGCAACCAATCACAGCACAGCTTTCATGTTACCTCAGTATAATATATAACAACCAATCACAGCACAGCTTTCATGTTACCTCAGCAGCATAAGGAATAGCAACGAATCACAGCACAGGCTTCAGTATACCTCAGCAGTATAATAAATAGCAACCAATCACAGTGCAGCTTTCATGTTACCTCAGCAGTATAAGAAAGAGCAACCAATCACAGCACAGCTTTTATGTTCCCTCAGTAGTATAAGGAATAGCAACCAATCACAGCGCAGCTTTCATGTTACCTCAGCGGTATAAGTAATAACAACCAATCACAGCACAGCTTTCATTTTATCTCAGCAGTATAAGGAATAGCAACGAATCATAGCACAGGTTTCAGCATACCTCAGCAGTATAAGAAATAGCAACCAATCACAGCACAGCTTTCATTTTACCTCAGTAGTATAATATATAACAACCAATCACAGCGCAGCTTTCATGTTACCTCAGCGGTATAAGAAATAACAACCAATAACAGCGCAGCTTTCATGTTACCTCAGTATAATATATAACAACCAATAACAGCGCAGCTTTCATGTTACCTCAGTATAATATATAACAACCAATCACAGCGCAGCTTTCATGTTACCTTAGCAGTATAAGGAATAGCAACCAATCACAGCGCAGCTTTCATGTTACCTCAGCAGTATAATATATAACAACCAATCACAGCGCAACTTTTATTCTACCTGAGCAATATAAAAAATAGCAACCAATCACAGCGCAGCTTTCATTTTACCTCAGCGGTATAATATATAACAACCAATCACAGCGCAGCTTTCATGTTACCTCAGTATAATATATAACAACCAATCACAGCGCAGCTTTCATTTTACCTCAGCAGTATAATATATAATCATCAATCACAGCGCAGCTTTCATTTTACCTCAGCGGTATAATATATAACAACCAATCACAGCACAGCTTTCATGTTACCTCAGCAGTATAATATATAACAACCAATCACAGCGCAGCTCTCATGTTACCTCAGCAGTATAATATATAACAACCAATCACAGCGCAGCTTACATGTTACCTCAGCTTTATAATATATAGTATGCCCGTCGTGCGTTGCTGTGATATCTGAAGAAAGGAAATTCAAGGAAACTCAATAACTATGATAAGATTGAATTTACATTGTGTCATTTTTATTGAAACCTATTAATTGTCATATGGAAAACATTTCAAAGTGTCGTTTTAATTCTAATTTTTTAATTGTAATATATTACTCGAGACCCTGTGGAGCCAAGATATTTTTGGACTTTCCATCTGGTGCGTACGTGAATAAATCTGAAGCTTTTCCTAGGCGTGAGCTGGCCACATACAGTTGTCGAAGTGAGAGCCATTGTGCATTTGTCCCATATGATAAGTTCACGTTTGGAGAACTTTGCCTTTTCCAGAATTTTTGGTGCGACCTGCATGTTACCTATCGTAGGAAAGATGGACTATGCCAGTAATCTTCCCAGGAGTGTACTCAGCAACTTCCCAAAGTCTCATGGCGATCGGATGACTGGTGTAGTAATGCATAAAGGACAGACAGACAGACATTTATTTACATATATATATATTTGTACACATGCATATCTGTATATACATATATACAGAGCGCAGACTGCATACAAAATATGGCACTTTTACTGGACAACATATTTATGAAAACTTTGTTCTGCTTTTTCAAATACATAAATTTGAAGGAAAACGAGGCCAACGCTTCAGCGTTTCGTCACACATTACTGATTTACTAAGAATTTCCATCAGATTTATGACAGGAAAAGTATCGGCTGTTTCCCCCTACAACAGATTCATCAGCAGGGCATTCCTGTATGTTGTGTATTACTATAGCACTATTAGATACCTTGACTCTATAACTGCACCTTATGGGCCCCGTCACACATTGTTTTCAGCTGGTTTAATTGAAAAATTTAAAAAATACAATTTTTTCAGTAGTTTTGGTGATATTTTTCCATTTGGTTCATATGACAAAATTTGACTGAGCTTCCACACCTAAATCCATGCCAAATTTTAAGAATTTCAGTATTCTATTGAATGCTAAGAAGTGATGCTGGAATCAACTTTGTGGAAACCACAATAGCGGCAAGAGTGACCCCCCCCCCCTAATAATTTTACTTCGGACAAACCCTCATTAGCAAGGCACACCTTAGCTAAGCACCACACTACCTCCAACTAAGCACAAGCACTGCATGCGGGACACACCCCTGCCTCTTCTCCTGGGTTACATGCTGCCCAACCCCCCCCCCCCCCCGCACGACCCTGCGTCTGCAGCGCACACAAAAGTGTCCCTGCGCAGCCTTCAGCTGCCCTCATGCCACACGCTGGCTGCATAGCCACACCACCCTCATGTCTATTATTATAAAGTGCGTCTGCCTAGAGGAGGAACAGGAGGCACACACTGCAGAGGGTTGGCAGGGCCAGGCAGCGACCCTCTTTAAAAGGGGCGGGGCGATAGCCCACAATGCTGTAGAGAATCAAAGAGAAATTGACGTTCGATCTTCATTCCAATCCTTTGCCACCTCTGTCAGGAGCTGCAAACGTGGGCATGAGTTACATAGCTATGGGGAATCCATGTGCCCACACAGTATTCATTCTGTCTAGGTGTCCCATAGCTCAATCGAGACCGCAAGGGGAAAGCCATCTGCACTCTGCTCCCTACCCAAGTCAGTCAGTGTCTTTGTGCTAGACAGGTCAAACAACGCGATGGGAACTAAGTTTGCACCAACAGCATAGGTGGGTCCTAGGCAACCCAAGACATGAACAATAAATCAGAGCAGCCCAACATGGCAGACTTGCATCGCGCCGACGACATAGGCCTCGGCCCACAGAGTCAGCAATCGTAGACATGAAGCGGACTTCAATTGTAGTTCATCTGCGACGGGCTTATTAAATCAGTTAGCTTTCCTTTCACCGCTCCAATGACTTGATTAGCAGGAAAAAGCTCCACAGCCCCAACCTGGCGTACTTGCACTTCCCCCGGGACATAGGCCTCAGCCCACACCCTCAGCAAACGCGGGCATGAACTGGACTTCGATGCTAGTTCATCTACGATGGACTCAGTAAATCAGTTATGTTTTCTTTCCCCGCTCCAATGACTGGATTAGCCAGGAAAAAGCTGCACAGCCCCAACGTGTTGTAGTTGCAGTTCCCCCGAGACATAGGCCTCGGCCAACAGCTTTAGCAATCGTAGGCAGGAAGTGGACTTTCACTGCACCCAGGACTTAGACCTCTGCACAAACCCTCAGCAATTGCGGGCCTAGAGCGGACTCCGATGCTAGCGTAGCTGTGAATGTCTCATTAGCGCTGTATCGCTCCTCTTGTTTGCCCCAATGCAGTGCCCCGAATACCAGAGGTAACGTGAGATAAAGTACAGGTTGGCTTCGGCCCACACTCCATGCCCTAGTCAGTCTGGCCTTTTTTCATAGTCACAGGCAGGTACAACTCCGCTATGGGAAGTCTGTGTGGACCCACATCATGGGTGGCTCCCTGGAAGCCACCGACAGTACATAAATAAATCCCATTGCAGTGCCCCGGATAGCTGAGGTAACGTGAGATAAAATGCAGGTTGGCTTCGGCCCACACTGCATGCCCTAGTCAGGCTGGGTTTTTTTCATAGTCACAGGCAGGTACAACTCCGCTATGGGAAATCTGTGTGCACCCACACCATGGGTGGCTCCCAGGAACCCACCAAAAGTACATAAATAAATCCCATTGCAGTGCCCCGGATAGCTGAGCTAACGTGAGACAAAGTACAGGTTGGCTTCGGCCCACACTGCATGCCCTAGTCAGTCTGGGTTTTTTTCTAGGGCCAGATACGTAGAACACCGCGATTGGAAGTCTGTGTGCACCCACAACATGGGTGGCTCCCTGGATCCCACCGACGGTACATAAATAAATCCCATTGCAGTGTCCCGGATAACTGAGCTAACATGAGATAAAGTACAGGTTGGCTTCGGCCACACTGCATGCCCTAGTCAGTCTGTTGTTTTTTCATAGTGCTAGGCAGGTACAACTCCGCTATGGGACGTCTGTGTGGACCCACAGCATGGGTGGGTTCCTGGAACCCACCGACGGTACATAAATAAATCCCATTGCAGTGCCCCGGATAGCTGAGCTAACATGAGATAAAGTTGGCTTCGGCCCACACTGCATGCCCTAGTCAGTCTGGCCTTTTCTCATAGTCACAGGCAGGTACAACTCCGCTATGGGAAGTCTGTGTGCACCCACAGCATGGGTGGGTCCCTGGAACCCACCAACGGTACATAAATAATTCCCATTGCAGTGCCCTGGATAGCTGAGCTAATGTAAGATAAAGTACAGGTTGGCTTCGTTCCAAACTGCATGCCGTAGTCAGTCGGAGTTTTGTTTTTTTGGGCCAGATACATAGAACAACGCGATGGGAAAACTTAGTGCACCCATACTATGCCCAGACCCCTGTAATATTCCTGTAGCAAAGGTATAAGCTGACCCCACTAACAGTTATGTTGCAGAAGTCTAGGGAGACCCCAGTAACATTTCTGTAGTTATAGTATAGACAGACCCCAGTAACATTTCAGTAGCAGCAGTATAGGCAGAGCCCAGTATAAGTAACATTTCAGTGTTAACAGTATAGACAGACCCCAGTAACATTTCCGTAGCAGCAGTATAGGCAGAGCCCAGTAACATTTCAGTAGCAGCAGTATAGGCAGAGCCCAGTATTAGTAACATTTCAGTAGTAACAGTATAGACAGACCCCAGTAACATTTCAGTAGCAGCAGTATAAGTAGAAGCCAGTATTAGTCACATTTCAGTGGTAACAGTATAGACAGACCCCAGTAACATTTCCGTAGCAGCAGTATAGGCAGAGCCCAGTATTAGTACATTTCAGTAGTAACAGTATAGACAGACCCCAGTAACATTTCAGTAGCAGCAGTATAGGCAGAGCCCAGTAACATTTTAGTAGCAGCAGTATAGGCAGAGCCCAGTATTAGTAACATTTCAGTACTAACAGTATAGACAGACCCCAGTAACAATCAGCAGCAGCAGTATAGGCAGAGCCCAGTATTAGTAACATTTCAGTGGTAACAGTATAGACAGACCCCAGTAACATTTCAGTTGCAGCAGTATAGGCAGAGCCCAGTAACATTTCAGTAGCAGCAGTATAGGCAGAGCCCAGTATTAGTAACATTTCAGTACTAACAGTATAGATAGACCCCAGTAACATTTCAGTAGCAGCAGTATAGGCATAGCCCAGTATTAGTAACATTTCAGTAGTAACAGTATAGACAGACCCCAGTAACATTTCTGTAGTAACAGTATAGGCAGAGCCCAGTAACATTTCAGTAGTAACAGTATACACAGACCTCAGTAACATTTCAGTTGCAGCAGTATAGACAGAGCCCAGTAACATTTCAGTAGTAACAATATAGACAGATCCCAGTAACATTTTAGTTGCAGCAGTATAGGCAGAGCCCAGTATTAGTAACATTTCAGTAGTAACAGTATAGACAGACCCCAGTAACATTTCCGTAGCAGCAGTATAGGCAGAGCCCAGTATTAGTTACATTTCAGTAGTAACAGTATAGACAGACCCCAGTAACATTTTAGTTGCAGAAGTATACGCAGACCCCAGAAACATTTATGTAGCAGCAGTATTGGCAGACCCCTGTAACATTTCTGCAACTGAAGTATAGGCAGACCCCTGTAATGTTAATGCAGTTACGCTCCTCTCCTTTGGCCCAAACAAGTTTCTCCGATAACTGTGGTAACAAGAGAGAAAATACATGATGTGCACTGCTGATCTCCTGACCCCAAGCGGGAGGAGGAGGTGGCATTACAAGGCCAAGACACCATGACCAGGACCCGCTATAGTCTGCGTGGGAAGCACGTTAGTGGGCCCAGGGTCTGGCTCGGTTCCAAGCCTCCACATTGAATTTTGCCTCCCTGGGCAAAATCAAACTTTCAGATACGAATAAGAGCCAATGGACAAAAGTAAAGCCACAGAACAAAAGTGGAAGCGACAACAGCTATGTGGAAAAGCTAGTATTTTCTGAGACAAGAGGGGCATTTGATAGCAATGAAAAGGATATTCTAGGTTCTAAAAGTCTGCACTCCTCCTCATCTCAATCAGAAATATGGAAAGGCTTCATTCATATGTTTTCTGTTGACCATTTCAAAGTGTTAGCAATGCAAGTTTCTGGCTATACCACTCATCTTTGTCAGGAATTACCAAAGATGATCACAAGTAAAGGCCTCATCAATCAGTCCAAAATCAATCCGGGAGTATGTGGATCTCAGCTGGCCTGCTTCCACCAAAGATATGTGCCTGCTGCTACTTTGTCCCCAGCCCTGCAGCGATGCAGTGTTCTATAGTCGGCTCTATTCCTACCTCAGCTGTACACTAAAATATGTAATTATTATCAGTACCAACAAGATGGAAGCCACTATTGCTCTACTGGTCGGCTGAATACTTCAGCTAGGCATAATGGAATAGGACCCCGGTTGTAGTTTGTTTGTTTTCGGAACTGTGGCCATGATTAAGAGGAACGGCTGAGGGCATTCGTATTGTGCCGGTAGAGGTGAAATTCTTGGACTGGCGCAAGACGGACCAAAGCGAAACCATTTGCCAAGAATGTTTTCATTGTTGGAGGAGGAGGAGGGGAAGGGTTTAGAGGAGGTGGCATAGACCGCCGCAGATACCAGAACCGAGGAAGGACCCGCAATTCTGGGTGTGGGTAGGACGTGTGCGGTCCCAGGCTCTGACTCGGTGCCAGCCTCCACCAAATTCACCCAATGTGCTGTCAAGAAGATATAGTGGCCCTGTCCGCCAGTACTTGTCCACGTGTCCGTGGTTAAGTGGACCTTCCCAGTAACTGCGTTGGTGAGGGCACGATTGATGTTGCAGGAGACGTGCTGGTGTAAGGCTGGGACGGCACACCGGGAAAAATAGTGGCGACTGGGGACCGAGTAGCGTGGGATCGCCGCCGCCATCATGTTTTTGAAAGCCTCCATTTCCACAAGCCTGTACGGCAGCATCTCCAGGCTGATTAATTTGGGAATGTGCATGTTTAAAACTCGGGCTTGCGGGTGGGTAGTGGCGTATTTACACTTTCGCTCCAACGCTTGTGTTAGCGACAGCTGGACGCTGCGCTGAGAGACATTGCTAGATGGGGCCGAGGACAGCAGAGTCTGCCTGCTCATTAGAATGTGTCATTTTCATGGAGTGTGGAGGCTGAGAGGAAGGAGGAGCAGCAGCGAGAGGATTCAGAGTTGCAGCAGTGGACTGCGTAGAAGACTGGGTGGTCGATAGGTCGCTGGATGCATTTTCTGCCATCCACAACAGGACCTGCTCACACTGCTCATTTTGTAATAAAGGTCTACCACGTGGACCCCAAAATTGTGATATGAAGCTGGGGACCCCAGAAACTCGCTTCTATCCTAATCCCGCAGCAGCCGGCTGCGATTCACCTGGACCAGGAACTCAGCCTGTGCCCACACCCTCACTTGGATCTCCACATCCTCGCCCGCGTTCACGGCCACGTCCTCTAGGCCTACCCCTACCCCTCAGCATGGTGTTTTTCGAATGCAGCAGACACAGAGCGTTGTAAAAAATTAGGCAATAATTGGCCTGCACTTGGAGGCTCACAGCGGTACTGTAACGCACACTGTAGGCCGAAAAAAGTATACGCTTGCCTACAGAAAGGCCAAGCTGGCTAAGTAAATCAGTTATGTTTTCTTTCCCCGCTCCACTGACTGGATTAGCCAGGAAAAAGTTGCACAGCCCCAACCTGGCGCAGTTGCAGTTCCCCCGGGACATAGGCCTCGGCCAACAGCTTCAGCAATCATAGGCAGGAAGCGGACTTTCACTGCACCCAGGACATAGGCCTCTGCACAAACCCTCAGCAATCGCGGGCATAGAGCGGACTCCGATGCTAGCGTAGCTGTGAACGTCTCATTAGCGCTGTATCGCTCCTCTTGTTTGTCCCAATGCAGTGCCCCGGATAGCTGAGCTAATGTGAGATAAAGTACGGGTTGGCTTCGGCCCACACTCCATCCCCTTGTCAGTCTGGGTTTTTATTAAAGTGCCAGACAGGTACAATTCCGCTATGGGAAGTCTGTGTGCACCCACAGCATGGGTGGGTCCCAGGAACCCAGAGAAGGTACATAAAGAAATCCCATTGCAGTGCCCCGGATAGCTGTGGTAAGGTGAGAGAAAATACATGTTGGCTTCGGCCCACACTCCATGCCCTAGTCAGTCAGTGTTTTTTTAGAGGGGCCAGATAGGTAGAACACCGCAATGGGAAAACTTAGTGCACCCATAGTATGCACAGACCCCTGTAATATTCCTGTAGCAAAGGTATAAGCTGACCCCAGTTACAGGTATGTTGCAGAAGTCTAGGGAGACCCCAGTAATATTTCAGTAGTAACAGCATAGACAGACCCCAGTAACATTTCTGTAGTAACTGTATAGGCAGACCCCAGTAACATTTGTGTAGCAGCAGTATAGACAGACCCCTGTAACATTTGTGTAGCAGCAGTATAAACAGACCCCTGTAACATTTCTGCAGCTGAAGTATAGGCAGCCCCCGGTAACATTTCTGCAGCTGAAGTGTAGGCAGACCCCTGTACATCTCTGCAGCTGAAGTATAGGCAGACCCTTTTAACATTAATGCAGTTACTCTCCTCTCCTTTGGCCCAAGCAAGTTACTCAGATAACTGTGGTAACACGAGAGAAAATGCATGATGCGCATTGCTGATCACCTGACCCCAAGCAGTGTTAGTAAGGCAAACTCCAGGCAGAAAAAAATAGTCAGGAAGGCCGCAAACAGGCCTAACTGTGCAATAGTGATGGACTTAAACTCCCACCAGACACCCAGTAAAATTTAAACGGTCAAAGGTAGCCCAACTGAGGAGCTTTTTGTTGTTTTTTTTGGTCAAAGAATACAGGCTATATAGTGTGTATATCACTTTCCCTCTATCAGTCGCTGTGGCCGTATGCTCTGCATCTCTAATTCACTGCAGACACAGGCCGGTGTAAATAATCTTGGAATTATGTGTGTAGACTTTGTCGCTGAGAGCAGTATAGTAAGGCAAACTTCAGGCAGAATAAAATAGTCAGGAAGGCCGCAAACAGGCCTAACTGTGCAATAGTGATGGACTACAACTCCCATCAGACACCCAGTGAAATGCACACGGTCACAGGTAGCCCTAAGAAGGAGCTTTTATTTTAAATTTTTTTAAAAAAAGAATACCAGCTATATAGTGTGTATATGAATTTCCCTCTATCAGGGGCTGTCGCTGTACGCTGTGTGTGAAGTTGACGGCAGACACAGAGCGGTGTAAAAAATTTTGGAATTATTGGCGTACAGTTGGAGGCTGACAGCGGTTATGTAATGCTAACTGCAGCCATAAAAAAATTATACGGAAGGCTGCAAACAGGCCTAGCTGTGCAATAGTGATGGACTACAGCTCCCATCAGACAACCTGTAAAATGCACACCGTCACAGGTAGCCCTAAGAAGGACCGTTGGGGTTCTTGTACACAGGACCCTACACTACCACTCTCCCTATCTCAGCAACGCTGTCCCTATGCTATGTAGTACAGACTGCAGCCTGAGAACGCTATAGCTGTAATGGGGCTGCATGCCCGATATACAAACAAAAAAAAAATTTGCAAAACTGCTACCAGCAGCCATAACAGTAATGCACATGGTCAGATGTGGCTCTAAGAAGGACCGTTGGGGTTCTTGTTGACCCTAACACTATCCCTGAATGAGCAACAGCACCTTCCCTAATCTCTGCCAGCGTGTGTCTGAGGCGAGCCGCAGGCGGCGCCACCTTATATACTCGGCGGTCACTTGATCTCACCAGCTACTCACTGCATGGGGGTGGGATAGGGCTGGAACGTCACAGGAGGAAGTTGTAATGCCTTCCCTGCATGTCTATTGGCCAGAAAATGGCGCAAAACTTTCAGGGAAGGAAATGGAATTGACTCGAGTACCACGTGGTGCCCGTCTCGAGTAACGAGCATCTCGAGTACCCTAATACTCGAACGGGCATCAAGCTCGGACGACTACGCTCGCTCATCTCTATTGAGTACATATAATGTATTGTATAATTTATTATTTTGGGGAAGACAGGGTAAAAATACACATCAATTCTGCCATTGTTTTTGATAGCATTCACCATGTGGCATAAATTAAATGATAACCTTTTTCTGCACAGGCTGTAATACATAGTAACATAGTATGTATCCTCCTATCTTGTTGATCCAGAGGAAGGCAAAAAAAAAACAAGAGGCAGGAGCCAATTAGCCCTTTTGGGGGAAAATTCCTTCCCGCCTCCATAATGGCAATCAGACTGTTCCCTGGATCAACCCCTAATAGTTCCTACCTGCCTGTATACCCAGATTAACAATTACCTAATATTTATATCCTGTAATATCCTTCTCTTCTAGAAAGACATCAAGTCCCTTTTTAAGCTCCTCTATGGATTTTGCCATCACCACTTCCTCAGTTCCACAGTCTCACTGCTCTTACAGTAAAGAACCCCCTTCTGTGTTGGTGATGAAACCTGCTTTCTTCTAATGTAGCGGATGCCCTCTTGTTACCGTCCTGCGTATAAACAGATCCTGGCAGAGATCCATGTGTTGTCCCCTCATGTACTTATACATAGTTATTTGATCGCCCCTTAACCTTCTTTTTTCCAGCATAAATAATCCTAATTTTGGTGCCTCTCTGGGTATTCCAGTCCCGTCATTCCATGTATGAGTTTAGTTGTAATGTAATGTTATATAAATGTATGGCATTGCATTACAGTTTAAAAGATTGTTTGAAAGTAAAAGTCCTCTAACAAAAGTGCTGACAGAATACTGTGAGGCAAAACCCCCAAAATCCCTGTGATCCTTAAGGCCAAAATTAGCTCATTCCGTAGGAACCTCTCCCAGGGGACTGAACTGCCCGCAGGGCGCATCACAGATGCGGATTTTGTCATTTAGTGCGGATTTTGTTGTGTTTTTACCGGCGAACTGTTGGAATGTATGGAATGTTTTGTAGAATGTATTGCAGTTTTTTCTGCAGTTTTTAATGACATTTCCTGTATGTTAAAAATCCACAACAACAATTTCATCAGAAATCTATAATTATGCAGCAGAAAGTTTTTCCATTGTGGAATTTAATCTTGGAGTTTGAAAGTAAAGATACGCAGAGTTTAACAGATGCAAAATTGAAGCCTCACAGGGATAACATTGTGACACAGAAATGTCCTCGCGAACTAATTCCGCACCCTGTGAAAGGTCCCTTAAGGTGCTAAGGATTTTACTCATTCATTACATAATAAATACAAACGCATTTACAGGTGTGATGAACAATCAAGTCTTTTGAAGCTCCTTTGTCTTGTTTTTCGCTGCTGCACGAAATGTTCTGCTCGCTGTGATTGGCGGCAGTTATCCATCTGTTTTCATTTTGAATCAAAAATATATATATTTTAATTTATGTTAAATTAATGTGATTTTAATCTTTGAAGTATAACTAATGAAGTCATTAAAATTAATCTTTAGTGCATGGTCTGTCAGTTTCTCATCATTCCATGTCAGACTTGCTCCAGAGTGCTGCCCTCAGCAATGAGGTCTTCAGATTTGTGAGCTCATACCTATGCTCTCTTTTGCCATCCCTGTTGTGTTGAAAGAACATTTATTGAGCTGTAGTTCACTTATTAATGATAATCTGGGACTCAGGGTAGACTGAGAAGATATCTATACTCCCCAGGCTCTTCCAAGGCTGAAATAATTAAAAACTAAGGGGCAAGTTGTTAAATGTCTCTTTAAGAATGCAATTCTCCCCTCCACCGTAAAATGTCAAGAGTGCACAAGGTGTAATTTTTCAAAGCACCATGAGTAAAGCTTACAATCCCAGGACTTTCCAAATAAGGATCTGAGTTAATATCTTATTCAAATGACCCACACATTTTGCTTAATCCAATTTTTGGTAAAGAGAAAGAGCCGAGCTAGGGTTCTGCATTTACATTTAAGTTATAATTATTTAAACTGAGCAGGTTGAATTTTAAGAAACTTCTTTTTTAAAGTAAAATTTTGACTTTTTATTACTTTTTGGATTTGTTCCCATGGTTAAGACTAAGGCTGCTCTCACACTCATCCCTTTTTTCAGTGATTAGCACGGCATACTAGGCACCACGCTAACCTTGGAACAACGCCGCCGTTGATTTCAATGGGGCCTCGCAGACCAGCGCTCAAGCTTTTTTATTTTTTAGCACTATCTGTTCTATTTTTGTGCATTGTCACATTTTTGATGCACCTCGTCAATGATGGAGTGCGTAAAAATACGCTGTCAAACGAGGCAACATACATTCAAAAACACCTCTCATAATCGCAGCAAAGTGCCACGATTTCAGCAGCGTTTTCTGAATGCATATGTGAGAGTAGCCTAAGGGATGACAAATAAAGAAATAGAAAACTAAACATCATGCATACGTCTAATGCTACAGCAACAAATGTTTTCAGCCATTATGACAGTCTTGTTGATGTACAATTCCACCAATAATAAATACAGAATAATACATATATATCGTAAAAACGGCATTAAAATCTCCAATTATAAGAAAGGTGTTGCTTATTGAACATTGGGGTGGAAATACTGGAAACACCGGAAGTTGCCCGCACAGACATATTACAAGATCGTTCAGGTGGCTCTCTACGGAGATTTTAATGCAGTTTGCACAATATATATGTATTATTCTCATGTATCATCCTGACACACACTTCAGTCTCAGTGGAGGTATTAAAGCAGTTTGCACAATATGGATGTATGTATTACTCTCATGCATTATCTTGAGACATAGGTTTGCTCTTGAACTCAGGTGGCTTCACTTATTGGATAATCACTGCATGGCTTTCCTTTATATTCCCTGCACTTATTGTTAAATGCTTCACAATGACCGATGCTGGTCAAAACATTGCTGCTATTTTAGTAATGAAACAATAAGGTTTTTCATGTTATTATCAATGCTTCTTGAATGCTCTCACATTGGTGAAAATCTGCAACTAATTTCCAGAGGATTCCTTGAAGGAGTGACTTTTGCACTTAACATATGCCCTTAAGGAGCCGTAAAATATAATAAGTGTGCTGCAGACATTTTTTCAGAGTCTTGTTGCTGTAGAGATCAGAGTCAGCTGATAACATTCACTTTCATTTTATGAGGTAGAGATAGTTACTTCACAGAGTTTTGGGCCATTATGTGGTGCTAGGCCAAAAGGTGACATTATGCCATTCAATGCGATGTTAATGACACCACAGAAGTTACAAAGCTACTGAACCCTGATAGATTATCTACCGCTTATAAAGATAAACCAGGTAGAGATCTGACAGTGGTGGGCTTCATTTACTAAAACTATCTAATAGAAATACTGACCTTGTTTCCAATAGCAGCCAACAGCAGTGCACTTACGTTATTCCACAGCTGTTGGCTGCTATGTACAATGAGATCAAGTGTTCTCTATATATGGTACCCACATAGTTGGGTACCTCAAAGTCCTAGACACCTGAGTATATGTGATATGTGATGTTTAATAAGATGTTATACTACCTAATATTTATTACAGGTGGTAGCTAGCCCTCTAAGAACATTCTACAGCAGCTAGAGGGTTTATAGGTTGACAGTTTAATTACACCAGCATATAGTAAGGCATCAAGGTGGAATAAGGTGACAAGGTGTACACAGGTAAGAGAGGGGTAGCTGCTAGAAATAAGAGGAAAGCAGAAACAAAAATCCATCAGCGTAAAGAAGACACACAGCACAGACTCACCTCAAACTCTAAGTTAAGAAGTTAGTCAAGCACCACCAGATTTAAGCCTTTTTTAATTGCTGATGTTGTAGAGCGATATCTCCATCTTGGAGGTTTGTAATCCTCAAGCTATAGTTACAAGTAAAGTGTGACTTAACTGGCCTCTTTTGTCTCTCTGGATGTACTAACGGAAGCACTAGTCATTTGGAGTTATGCATTACCACCAATACCAGAACATTACAACATAAACCCCATTATTCCACAGTGTTACGGTGGTAGGCAACAAAAGGTTCAGGATACGAGGCAGACACAGGACTACCAAAACATAGCTTTTCATCACAAGTAATAACGACAGGTAGATATGCTTGACCAAGATAAAAGAAAGATACTGGTAGGTAACTGCAACACAACACGTTAACGTTTAGTGATAAGGCCTAACTATCACTACCTAATGATCATAACATGTGGAAAATACAGTAAGCAACATACATTTGGTGAACACCTCTACAGAAGATTACTGAGGCACTTTTCTGGCTTATGAACTTAAATGTCCTCTTCAAGGTGATGGGGGTATAGAGCTTTCCAATGTCTGTTGCTGGTCTGTGATCCAATTAACTGCAGAGAGATGGATCAGTCTCTCTAATGACTCTAGGAGGGTCCCTCTGGCTCCGGCCTTATAAACTCCTGCAACAGTCTAGTCTCAGTAATCCTTCATAGTCTAGTGCTGCTCTGGACACAGTTAGCAGCCCACACAGCCTCTCAGTTGACTCTGCTCTTGGACAGCAACCAAAGGTGCTCAGTGACTCTTCCTGCCATCTTCTCTCTCTGGCGGGCTTCTCTATCACTTCCTCCAGACATTTTTGCCCGTTCACATTTGTCCATGGGAATAATCTTTTGCATGGGTGTACAAATATTTGCAAATGTGTTCACATTTGTGGGGAACCCCCTTACAATGATGTCAGTATTGGCTACTGTAGGGTGTGAAGTCAGCTACCCAAAGCCATTGGGCCCAATTTGCATGTATTTCATATACACAGTATATGTCTTCATGTAGTCCTACTGGTATGGGTAAGCTGTAAGACACTGATGGTAACTCGTAATATGTCTTCTTAGTTTATTACATATGTCTTTCTAATAGCACAATGGCAGGTGTTGTGTACTGTCATGCCTTCCAGCATAGTCAAAGCCTGCATCAACATTTTTAATTAGTTGTAGATTATTTGATTTCATAGACGTTTCATGGGATGGAGCATGTAGCATTGTTATCCCAGAGCTGGTGTGGTATAGAAGGGAAAATGTTTCTTGAGAGTGGAAAATTAATGAAAACTACTTCTGAATAGATCAAAATAATTTTTTATGTAAACAAAAATCTTTTCCTTAAATTTTAGTTTTGGAAACAGAATTTTTAAGATTGGTTTAAAAATGCATTCAGTATATAGATGATAAACAATGTGTTTGTTCTTTTTTTATTCTGTAACTATTTTTTTTTTTTACTTCCTTCTTGTATTTCCTGTATAGTCAGAACGGCAGGTTTTGTGCTTTATGGCAGCTGAAATGGAGAGAATTTACAGACAGATATCATATACTATTACAGTCACCAGGAACTGATGGAGCGTATATCCCTTCCCTAGAATCCAGGGAAGATGTATACAGATACTTATCCGTATACAGTGTATAGGGTAGTGACTTATCAAGGTTTCCAAAAGTACAATAAAGCTGTCATTAACTCTCCTGCCCTCTAATGATATATAATACGATGATCTGCACACAAAGCAAAGCCGACAAATGAGCAACAAAGACCAGGAAATATTGTTTTGTGACTGTTCTAGCGCCCAGTGTTAAAACTGTAAGATTTCAAGGTTTGTGATTTGTATAGTCACATATAAAGTAAAACAAAAACACCAAAAGTGTTTCTTTTTAAATATATATACAATAAACCCTGATTTACAAATGCTTTGTTTTCTCACAATTCATTTCCTTTAACCCCTTCATATGACGTAAGGGTACATAATGGCAGGGTGGTACTTCAAGCAACATGACGTACCCTTACGCCATGGGGATTGCGCATAATCGTGACAGATCTCGCACTATCCGGCAGTGGGAGCCGGCTGTCACTGATAGCCGGACTCCTGCTGCAACAGTGGGGGTGCAGCAGAGATGCGACCCCTGCTGTTAACCCCTTCCCTGCCGCAGCAGGCAAAGGGTTCACAGAGGGAGCGTGACGTCAGCGGGTGCTCACGATGTAATCGCAGAGAGCCCAGCTGGTTGCCATGGTAACAGGACGTCACCTACAGGTGTCTTGTATTACCATTGCCTATGATCGCTGTAATAGGAGATCAAGCATTGCAGGAGAGAAGTCCTGCAATGCCTTATCATAGCGATCACGTGTGCTACGGTGTAATTCCCCCAGTGGGACAAAAAAAGGTTTAAAAAAGAGATCAAAATAATTACAAAAAATAAAAATGTAAAAAAAACCCTTTTTATGCTTTCTCTCATATTAGCATAAAACAAGAAAAAAAATCCTACATATTTGGTATCGTCATGTCCGTAAAGACACGTGCAATAAGTTGAACATGCTTTTTATCATGCATGGCAAAAAAAAAAAAAAACACTAAAAAACTGAGGCAAAATGCTAATTTTTAGCATTTTGCCTCCCAAAAAATGCAATAAAAGTGATAAAAAAAAGCTGTATGTACCCTAAAATGGAACCAATAGAAACTGCAGCTCGTCTTGCAAAAAATAAGCCCTCATAGAGCTATATACATGGAAAAATAAAAAAGTTATTGGACTTTGAATGCAGTGATTTAGAAAAAAAAAACATTTATTGCAGAAAAGTGTAAAAACCTTAAAAAATATATAAAACTTTTGGCATCGTAATCTTACCGACCCACAGAAAAAAATGTATTGTGTCATTTATGCTGCACAATTAACACTTTAAAAATAAACCAAAAAATCTATGGCAGAATTAATGCGTTTTCAATTCCTGCGATCATAAACAAAATAATAAAAGTTTTACAATATAGTCTATGTACCCAAAAATGGCACTAATAAAAACTACATTTCGCCACACAAAAAACTTATACGGCCGCATTGACGGAAAATTAAAAAAGTTATGACTTTTGAAAAATGGAGATTAAAATCCGCTAAAAATTGTTTGGTCCTTAAGGGGTTAAAGATATTTCAAGATTTCAGCTTCAAACCTAATACATAGATAGATAGATATGAGCTAGATACGAATGGTAGATAGATAGATGGATGGATGGATGGATGGATGGATGGATGGATGGATAGATAGATAGATAGATAGATATCAGATAAATAGATAGATAGATAGATAGATAGATAGATAGATAGATAGATAGATATGAGATAGATAGATAGATAGATATGAGATAGATAGATAGATAGATAGATAGATAGATAGATAGATAGATAGATAGATAGATAGATAGATAGGAGATAGATAGGAGATAGATAGATAGATAGATAGATAGATAGATAGATAGATAGATAGATAGATATGAGAGAGATAGGAGATAGAAAGATAGATAGATAAATAGATAGATAGATAGATAGATATGAGGGGGATAGGAGATAGAAAGATAGATAGATAAATAGAGAGATAGATAGATAGATAGATAGATAGATAGATAGATAGATATGAGAGAGATAGGAGATAGAAAGATAGATAGATAAATAGAGAGATAGATAGATAGATAGATAGATAGATAGATAGATAGATAGATATGAGATAGATAGATAGATAGGAGATAGATAGATAGATAGATAGATAGATAGATAGATAGATAGATAGATATGAGATAGATAGATAGATAGATAGATAGGAGATAGATAGATAGGAGATAGATAGATAGATAGATAGATAGATAGATAGATATGAGATAGATAGATAGATAGATAGATAGATAGATAGATAGATAGATAGGAGATAGATAGATAGATAGATAGATAGATAGATAGATAGATAGATAGATAGATAGATAGATAGATAGAGATATGGAGTTATGATGCTGTAATAAAAGCCTATAGATATTGTTTTACTTGGTGCCGAGCAGCAGCTGTGAGGTTGGCTTCCCCTTCACTAGAGTGTGGCTGAGGAGCACAACAGGGATGGTGAATTCAATTTGTACAAGGATTTGGATGGTTGTCGGTGTTCGGGTGGCCTTATCCATACAAACTGGCAACAAAGCCATTAAGCTCTCATGCCCCAGCCAGGACAAGTCTAGCCTCAAGCAATGACATTCTGCTAGGATTTGGACTCCGGGCATTGTGGTCCACTAGAGGCTCCCGATATAACTCTGAAAGAAACTCTGCTTACTTATTATACTGCTCAAATACCTGGTTTAATAAATGTGCCGCACAGATCTAATGCTTAAATTCTGAAACACAAGGCCATAATTTGGCCCGAACTCAAACAGAAAAAAGCGTACACGAGTAACTGGGAGTGTTACTGTCTCTTCAGAGGGCAGAATCCATGGGAATAATGTGCATTTATACCGGTTACCAGGTTACTCTCAAATGGTACAATAAAGTCCGTTCCTTTCGTAATTGTCCCCAGCCAAAAGCCTCAGTCAGCAGAGTGATGCACATGTTCGGACCAACTCCAGGTATAGTGCAACCTGAGGCAAATCTATTTGATGTTACTGTCTGTTGGATGTTCAGCTGTTGGCCCCATTGAGGTCAGCATGACACATTTCCTTTGTCTCTCTCTGGCTTGGCCTGCACACTCTCCACAGGACCAGACTGCCTCCTTCTGGTTTCCGGCCAGTCATTTCGTGTCTGGAGATGGCCACACCCTGTACATACTAACCCTGCATCGGTAACGAAACACAGACCCCAGGAAAGTTAGCAACAACAAACAGCACAAGTAAAGCATCTTTTCTATACATAGAGCTTAGTGCTCTATCGCTACATTGTGGCAGCTAGCTATAGACAAAAGTTGCAGGTATTGTAATAGATAGTATAAACCTATCAACACAAGTTAAAGGGTTTCTTGCCCCATTGTTCAAATTTGTTTTATGTGTTGCTTACAGAGGTTTTCTGGGCATTTACTATGGATAACTTTTATTGACCTATCCTTCAGGGCTTATTCAGACGTCCGTATATTGGCTGGGTTTTCACGCCCGGCCGATGTATGGTATCCCTCTCTGCAGGGGAACGAGGCTGGAAGAGCCGGTAGCAGTGTACTGAGCTCCCGCCCGCTCATCGCCCCCCACCACCCTCTATCCGCCCCTCGCCACAATTTGCAATGGGAGAGGTGGGACAGGGGTGGAGCTAAGTTCTGGAACTTAGCTCCGCCCCATCCAACCCTCTCCCATTGCAAATAGTCGTGAGGGGTGGAGAGAGGATGGAGAGGGGGAAGGGGCTCAGTGCACTGCTCCCAGCTCTTCCAGCTTCCTCCCCCTGCAGAGAGGGACACCGTATATCGTCCGGGCATGAAAACGCGGCCGATATACGGACCTCTGATTAAGCCCTTAAAGATATTGTGCAGGACTAGGAAAACATGGCTGCTTTCCCCAATCAGTGCAACCCTAATCAATAGGTTGTGTGTAGTACTGCAGCTCAGCTCCATTCACTTCAATAAAGCTGAGTTGCAATACCACAACCCATGAACATTTATGGCGCTGCTTCTGAAAGAAAGAAGACATTTTTTTGTGATCCCAGAAAACCCCTTTAACATGAATTGAATGGATGACTATGGTGGTGATTCCCTGATTTACCTTATACTAATATTTTACAGTGGCTGTCTGATGATAGAAGGGTTCATCAGATGTATAGGCTCCCTTTCTTTTTGGTTTTATTTATGTTGTCCGGGTATAGATCAGTTGAAGGTAAATATCAGTGGTCTAATGTCTGCCAGAATTACCGTTTCAGTGACACTTTCAATTGTGCTTTTGTAAAATGGTTGTAATAATATAAAGAGTCATATGAATAATACGATACATTTTGAGTAGCAGATAGATGGACCCTCATAAAAAGCTAATAAATAAGAAAGAAGAACCTAAAAAGTGCTAAAATGTCATCAATACATTTTAGTACATGGAAAATAAGTAGGACTTTTCAGCTAGTTTACCACTATTTGGAAGAGTAGACATGGCTATATATTTGGAGTTGACTTGTAAGTATCATGAATCGCCCAAATCCATTCCTTTCCAACCTTTTAATGCATATCATGCTTTTTAAAGACTGAAACAGCTTCTTTATCATGCCCCTGCATTTGCTTGACTAGTGACAGAGAAAGCAGCAAGAGGTAGTATTTATTGTTGACTGACCTTTCCATAATTGTATCTCCGTTTTAAGCAAGCCACAGGAAAAAGGGTGGAGGAGGTACGTTCTTGCATCTTTCTCTGAATGACTTTCTGAAACAGCATTATTGATCAAAGCAAAGGGTGAATCTTATGTAAAGAAGAAACAGCTGGCAGTCACCTCCCTGTCACTCAGAATAGCACACTTATGTGCAGACCAAACACTTATTAAAATCAAGTCAGATCAAATTCCAAGTTCACCTTGCAAAATTAATGACAACTACGCAATAAGGTAGCAGCATGAATTTGAGCCTTGTAATACAATGTGATTACTAGAGTTTTTTATTAGCTAGTCCTGAGCAGCAGGCAAGGCCGGCTGGTGTTTGACACACAAACAGGGATGTAACCAGGTGTGCCACTCTTGTGTGTCACATCAAAGTCACAGCCCTGCTGGCTTAGTTTACACCTGAGCCAATTAGTTTAGAAGATCAGAAGAGACCTGGAAAGAAATACCAAACCTCATTATTGTGTTTGAGGGAAGTCACTTGATCCCAAGTAAAATAATACAAGGAAAACAATGGAGGATAAAGCATGGTGATATAGAGGGCATATCTGAGGATTACAAAGAAGGCAGAGGGGCTGAGATAAGAGATCTAGCAACGAATAAAAAACAACCTGAAAACGAAAGTGCCATTTTCTTGGCCCCTTCTCAATGAGTTTGTCAGTCTTTTGTTGGCAACAAAAGGGCTAATTGAAATGAAACAATCTCCAGTCTGTTTGTTGGCACATCAAATATGCTGTAAGATATGCTGATTCTTGCTGCTCATGAATTATTGATCATTATCCCTTCTAGACAGGAAAAAAAAAACTCTTAAAGAAACAGAACACTCAATGTAAATGGGGGTTTAATGTCTTGTTTCAGTATTTAAATAAAAGCAAATAGCACTTTTGATTATGTTAAATATAACTCTGTTGGGAATATGCCTTCAAGTTTTACTTTTCATGTTTTGCTAGTGTCATATTTGACATGCAAAATATTCAATTACCTCCAATGGGAAAACCATCATGCAAAAGTATGTCACCACGAGTTTATTAAAGTGTTTGTGATAAAATGCAAATGATGTTTCCAAGACTTGACCATTTACACAGAATGCTAATAATCATTATACTTAAGCTAAAAGCAACATATGCCATGTTGTATCCTCTCTTAAATAACGGAAATATAGTTGTTTTATATGAGTTAAAGCAGGAGAAGAACAACATTTTAGGAAGCTTCCCACCAACAAATATCAAGTCAATGGCCACGTTCACATGACAGTATTTTGTATTCCTACAAACCCCGTCGTAGCTCCAATAAACAGAGGAGGTACTATGCTTACACAAAACTCTTTTTATTTAACTTTCATTTTTAGCTTTGGCTCACAAATACTGAAGTATTCTACTTCCATGGTAAAGTGGCCTGTCAATATTTGCATTTGAAAACACTGCTGACACAGTTTCAAAAGTTTATCACTTTTTGCAAATCCCATTAAAACATTTTGGGGAAAAAAAAACAAACATTTTTGTGCTTTTTTGAGAACTACAATTCAGTGCCCAGGAATAATTAGCAAATGACACAACTAAGTACCTAACATTTAAAGTTTTGCAATAGGACATTTCATATAGCAGTAAAGGTATTCTCAGGATTAGTGGATGTGCAACAACTGGCATACACTGGTTTGACTTTGGGCCAAATCCAGAGGTGAACCTTGGGAACCCTTGTCTTCTTCATCCTTTCACCCCACCAGTTGGGATCTGGCCTTTGCTATGTGGTCCCCAGACCCTTACACTGGAAGTGGTCCCAGTTATGTGGACCACTACACTACAGTAGACGTTTGAAGAGAGGCATAGTCAGGGAAATTTAGATCAATGCAGGTGTGTAAATTCAAAACCATGGACAACCCAGAGATCAGCGCAAAAACAACAGATTCAGTATGGTACAACAGGCCAGGAGTCGGGGCAGATGGTAGGCAGGGGTATGGTCAATATAACATGCTATGGTTAGGAATGGAGAATGCAGAGTAGTCAGGTTAAGCCAGAGTCAGAAACCACAAATTAAGCACAGATGTATAACATCTTCAGCTCAACCAAAAAGACTAAAAGCTTGGACACCTTCCTTATGCAAAAACCACCTAATATAATAAGAGGTGCTCCATGACAGGCAGGGGACAAAGTAGCAGGGTGCACACTAGCCCTTTAGAACAGAGGGTGTTTTTTCCCACATGCCCTTTGGGCAGTAGAGAGGGACAGGCAGGGGGTTGTAGTGGAACGTCTGCAGCAGACATGGGGAGAACGCTTGCTGCAGCCATCAGGGAAGCTAGGTAAGACATGATGCCATCCGCAGCCACAACTTATAAGGTATGTTCACATGGAGTATGTGGCAAAACTTTCTACAACTGAAAAGTCAATTCCACTCAACTGAATGGAGACTTTTCTGCAGCATGTACATGTACAGAAATTTATGCAACATATTTGCTACTATATTGGGTTATCAGTATAGAAAATTAGAGATATAAAAGATTTGATCAGCTGATTCTGAGCATACTCACACAGGCAAATGAATGGTGATACAAATATTTGTGTACAATCATCAGCCCATGCAAAGGTGTCTTTGCTTTCCAATGATGGAATTTAACCTCATTACTGGCAAATTCCCTGCTTTCCTAAATTGATATACACGAGTGACAAGAATTTCTGCATCGTTGAAACCATTTTTTATTACCTAAATGTAAAATTTAAAAAAAAAATTACTATAAGAACTAAATAACCCTTTTCAATCCAATTTTGCATTCAGGGTTTCCTATAGGGTTTTCTCTTTCTGCCATTACACAATGGCACCATCTGCTGGCTAGAGCCAGTACTGCAGTATTCTTACTGTATATTACTGGCCCAACAACAGAGCAGCCAGTAATATGCAGTAAGAATATCCTGCTGGACGTCTTCTGACATTGGAGTTGTACAGCCTTCAATCAGAATGTCTGAAAACGTCAGACAGTGGATAGGAAGGGTTAAACATTAGAGATGAGCGAACACCAAAATGTTCGGGTGTTCGTTATTCGTAACGAACTTCCCGTGATGCTCGAGGGTTCGTTTCGAACAACGAACCCCATTGAAGTCAATGGGCGACCGGAACATTTTTGTATTTCGCCGATGCTCGCTAAGGTTTTCATGTGTGAAAATCTGGGCAATTCAGGAAAGTGATGGGAATGACACAGTGACGGATAGGGCAGGCGAGGGGCTACATGTTGGGCTGCATCCTAAGTTCACAGGTCCCACTATTAAGCCACAATAGCGGCAAGAGTGGGCCCCCCCCCCTCCCAACAACTTTTACTTCTGAAAAGCGCTCATTAGCATGGCATACCTTAGCTAAGCACCACACTACCTCCAACAAAGCACAATCACTGCCTGCATGACACTCCACTGACACTTCTCCTGGGTTACATGCTGCCCAACCGCACCCCCTCCCCCCCACAGCGCACACCAAACTGTCCCTGCGCAGCCTTCAGCTGCCCTCATGCCACACCACCCTCATGTCTATTTAGAAGTGCGTCTGCCACGACGAGGGACCGCAGGCACACACTGCACAGGGTTGGCACGGCTAGGTAGCGACCCTCTTTAATAGGGGCGGGGCGATAGCCCACAATGCTGTACAGAAGCAATGAGAAATCCAATCCTGTGCCACCGCCATCAGGAGCTGCACACGTGGGCATAGCAATGGGGAACCTATGTGCCACACACTATTCATTCTGTCAAGGTGTCTGCATGCCCCAGTCAGACTGGTTATATGCACCTTAACAGTAACCGCGTTGGTGGTAATGTGGTGGTGACTGCGGACCTAGTACCACGGTTGTATTTTGTTGGTTTTCGGAATGTGGCCAGGATTAAGTGGGCCGTGGCGGGGGGATGGTGGGGGGGCTCTCTTGTAGTGTCGGTAAAGGTGAAATTCTTGGACTGCCACCAGACGAACCAATGCAAAGGCATTTGCCAACAATGTTTTCCCTGTTGGAGGAGGAGGGGGATGTTTTTGAGGCACTACGTGTCCTCTCCACGTGTCCGTGGTTATATGCACCTTAACAGTAACCGCGTTGGTGGTAATGTGGTGGTGACTGCGGACCTAGTACCACGGTTGTATTTTGTTGGTTTTCGGAATGTGGCCAGGATTAAGTGGGCCGTGGCGGGGGGATGGTGGGGGGGCTCTCTTGTAGTGTCGGTAAAGGTGAAATTCTTGGACTGCCACCAGACGAACCAATGCAAAGGCATTTGCCAACAATGTTTTCCCTGTTGGAGGAGGAGGGGGATGTTTTTGAGGCACTACGTGTCCTCTCCACGTGTCCGTGGTTATATGCACCTTAACAGTAACCGCGTTGGTGGTAATGTGGTGGTGACTGCGGACCTAGTACCACGGTTGTATTTTGTTGGTTTTCGGAATGTGGCCAGGATTAAGTGGGCCGTGGCGGGGGAATGGTGGGGGGGCTCTCTTGTAGTGTCGGTAAAGGTGAAATTCTTGGACTGCCACCAGACGAACCAATGCAAAGGCATTTGCCAACAATGTTTTCCCTGTTGGAGAAGGAGGGGGATGTTTTTGGGGCACTACTTGTCCTCTCCACGTGTCCGTTCCATGTAAGCAATAGTAGCACTCAAGACAGGCCCCAGTAACAATTCTGAAGCAGCAGTATAGCGGGAGCGCAGTCTTCGTTCCATGTAAGCAATAGTAGCACTCAAGACAGGCCCCAGTAACAATTCTGAAGCAGCAGTATAGCGGGAGCGCAGTCTTCGTTCCATGTAAGCAATAGTAGCACTCAAGACAGGCCCCAGTAACAATTCTGAAGCAGCAGTATAGCGGGAGCGCAGTCTTCGTTCCATGTAAGCAATAGTAGCACTCAAGACAGGCCCCAGTAACAATTCTGAAGCAGCAGTATAGCGGGAGCGCAGTCTTCGTTCCATGTAAGCAATAGTAGCACTCAAGACAGGCCCCAGTAACAATTCTGAAGCAGCAGTATAGCGGGAGCGCAGTCTTCGTTCCATGTAAGCAATAGTAGCACTCAAGACAGGCCCCAGTAACAATTCTGAAGCAGCAGTATAGCGGGAGCGCAGTCTTCGTTCCATGTAAGCAATAGTAGCACTCAAGACAGGCCCCAGTAACAATTCTGAAGCAGCAGTATAGCGGGAGCGCAGTCTTCGTTCCATGTAAGCAATAGTAGCACTCAAGACAGGCCCCAGTAACAATTCTGAAGCAGCAGTATAGCGGGAGCGCAGTCTTAGTTCCATTTCAGTAGCCTTAGTATAGCCAAGGCACAAGTGACATTTATGTAGCTAAAGTGTAGGCCAACCCCACACACCTTTCTGTACCATGAGTGCAGGCGAAGAACATAGAAATTACTATGATTACACTGTAGGTGAGGGCCCCAAAAAATTGGTGTACCAACAGTACTAATGTACCTCAGTAAAAATTGGCCATGCCCAACCAAGATGGCAGGTGAATCGCTTTGGTTAATGTGGCTTAAGTGGTAACTAGGCCTGGAGGCAGCCCAGTGTAACGAAAAATTGGTTCAAGTTAAAGTTCCAACGCTTTTAAGCTAATTGAAACTTATAAAAATTGTTCTGAAAAATTATATGAGTGAGCCTTGTGGCCCTAAGAAAAATTGCCCGTTCAGCGTGATTACGTGAGGTTTCAGGAGGAGGAGCAGGAGGAGGAGGAGGAGGAATATTAGACACAGATTGATGAAGCAGAAATGTCCCCGTTTTGGATGGTGAGAGAGAACGTAGCTTCCATCCGCGGGTGCAGCCTACGTATTGCTTAGGTATCGCTGCTGTCCGCTGGTGGAGAACAGAAGTCTGGGGAAATCCAGCCTTTGTTCATCTTGATGAGTGTTAGCCTGTCGGCACTGTCGGTTGACAAGCGGCTACGCTTATCTGTGATGATTCCCCCAGCCGCACTAAACACCCTTTCCGACAAGACGCTAGCCGCAGGACAAGCAAGCACCTCAAGGGCATACAGGGCTAGTTCAGGCCACGTGTCCAGCTTCGACACCCAGTAGTTGTAGGGGGCAGAGGCGTCACCAAGGATGGTCGTGCGATCTGCTACGTACTCCCTCACCATCCTTTTGCAGTGCTCCCGCCGACTCAGCCGTGACTGGGGAGCGGTGACACAGTCTTGGTGGGGAGCCATAAAGCTGGCCAGGCCCTTAAAGACTGTTGCACTGCCTGGGATGTACATGCTGCTCGATCTACGCACATCCCCTGCAACATGGCCCTCGGAACTGCGCCTTCTGCCACTAGCGCTGTCGGCTGGGAATTTTACCATCAGCTTGTCCGCAAGGGTCCTGTGGTATAGCAACACTCTCGAACCCCTTTCCTCTTCGGGAATCAGAGTGGGCAGGTTCTCCTTATACCGTGGATCGAGCAGTGTGTACACCCAGTAATCCGTCGTGGCCAGAATGCGTGCAACGCGAGGGTCACGAGAAAGGCATCCTAACATGAAGTCAGCCATGTGTGCCAGGGTACCTGTACGCAACACATGGCTGTCTTCACTAGGAAGATCACTATCAGGATCCTCCTCCTCCTCCTCCTCCTCCTCCTCCTCAGGCCATGCACGCTGAAAGGATGACAGGCAATCAGCCGGTGTACCGTCAGCAGCGGCCCAAGCTGTCTCTTCCCCCTCCTCCTCATCCTCCTCATGCTCCTCCTCCTCCTCCTGTACGCGCTGAGAAATAGACAGGCGGGTGCCCTGACTATCCAGCGGCATACTGTCTTCCGCCGCCCCCGTTTCCGAGCGCAAAGCAGCTGCCTTTATGGTTTGCAGGGAATTTCTCAAGATGCATAGCAGAGGAATGGTGACGCTAATGATTGTAGCATCGCCGCTCACCACCTGGGTAGACTCCTCAAAATTACCAAGGACATGGCAGATGTCTGCCAACCAGGCCCACTCTTCTGAAAGGAATTGAGGAGGCTGACTCCCACTGCGCCGCCCATGTTGGAGTTGGTATTCGACTATAGCTCTACGCTGTTCATAGAGCCTGGCCAACATGTGGAGCGTAGAGTTCCACCGTGTGGGCACGTCGCACAGCAGTCGGTGCACTGGCAGCTTAAAGTGATGTTGCAGGGTGCGCAGGGTGGCAGCGTCCGTGTGGGACTTGCGGAAATGTGCGCAGAGCCGGCGCGCCTTTACGAGCAGGTCTGACAAGCGTGGGTAGCTTTTCAGAAAGCGCTGAACCACCAAATTAAAGACGTGGGCCAGGCATGGCACGTGCGTGAGGCTGCCGAGCTGCAGAGCCGCCACCAGGTTACGGCCGTTGTCACACACGACTATGCCCGGTTGGAGGCTCAGCGGCGCAAGCCAGCGGTCGGTCTGCTGTGTCAGACCCTGCAGCAGTTCGTGGGCCGTGTGCCTCTTATCGCCTAAGCTGAGTAGTTTCAGCACGGCCTGCTGACGCTTGCCCACCGCTGTGCTGCCACACCGCGCGACACCGACTGCTGGCGACATGCTGCTGCTAACACATCTTGATTGTGAGACAGAGGAGGAGGAGGAGGAGGAGGGTGCTTTAGTGGAGGAAGCATACACCTCCGCAGATACCAGCACCGAGCTGGGGCCCGCAATTCTGGGGGTGGGTAGGACGTGAGCGGTCCCAGGCTCTGACTCTGTCCCAGCCTCCACTAAATTCACCCAATGTGCCGTCAGGGAGATGTAGTGGCCCTGCCCGCCTGTGCTTGTCCACGTGTCCGTAGTTAAGTGGACCGTGGCAGTAACCGCGTTGGTGAGGGCGCGCACAATGTTGCGGGAGACGTGGTCGTGCAGGGCTGGGACGGCACATCGGGAAAAGTAGTGGCGACTGGGAACTGAGTAGCGCGGGGCCGCCGCCTCCATGATACTTTTGAAGGACTCCGTTTCCACAACCCTATACGGCAGCATCTCAAGGCTGATGAATTTTGCGATGCGGACGGTTAACGTTTGAGCGTGCGGGTGCGTGGCGGCGTACTTGCGCTTGCGCTCGAACACTTGCGCAAGCGACGGCTGAACGGTGCGCTGAACTACACTGCTGGATGGGGCCGAGGACAGCGGAGATGAGGGTGTGGGTGCAGGCCATGAGGCGGTAGTGCCTGTGTCCTGAGAGGGGGGTTGCATCTCAGTGGCAGGTTGGGGCACAGGGGGAGAGGCAGGGGTGCAAACCGGAGGCGGTGAACGGCCTTTGTCCCACCTTGCGGGGTGCTTGGCCATCATATGTCTGCGCATGGTGGTGGTGGTGAGGCTGTTGGTGTTGGCTCCCCGGCTGAGCTTTGCGCGACAAAGGTTGCACACCACTGTTCGTCGGTCGTCAGGCGTCTCTGTGAAAAACTGCCAGACCTTAGAGCACCTCGGCCTCCGCAGGGTGGCATGGCGCGAGGGGGCGCTTTGGGAAACACTTGGTGGATTATTCGGTCTGGCCCTGCCTCTACCCCTGGCCCTGGACACCGCACTGCCTCTTGCAACCTGCCCTGCTGATGCCCTTGACTCCCCCTCTGAAGACCTGTCCTCCTGATTAAGCGTTGCACACCAGGTGGGGTCAGTCACCTCATCGTCCTGCTGCTCTTCCTCCGAATCCTCTGTGCGCTGCTCCCTGGGACTTACTGCCCTTACTACTACCTCACTGCAAGACAACTGTGTCTGATCGTCATCGTCCTCCTGACCCACAGAAAGTTGTTGAGACAGTTGGCGGAAGTCCCCAGCCTCTTCCCCCGGACCCCGGGAACTTTCGAATGGTTGGGCATCAGTGACGATAAACTCCTCTGGTGGGAGAGGAACCGCTGCTGCCCAATCTAAGCAGGGGCCCGAGAACAGTTCCTGGGAGTGCTCCCGCTCCTGAGCAGGTGTTATTGTAGTGGAGTGAGGAGGCTGGGAGGAAGGAGGAGCAGCAGACAGAGGATTCGGATTGGCAGCAGTGGACGGCGCAGAACTGCGGGTAGACGATAGGTTGCTCGAAGCACTTTCTGCCATCCAGGACAGGACCTGCTCACACTGCTCATTTTCTAATAACCGTCTCCCGCGTGGACCCATTAATTGGGCGATGAATGTGGGGACGCCAGAAACGTGCCTCTCTCCTAATCGCGCAGCAGTCGGCTGCGACACACCTGGATCAGGAGCTTGGCCTGTGCCCACACCCTGACTTGGCCCTCCGCGTCCTCGGCCGCGTCCACGTCCTCTAGGCCTACCCCTACCCCTCAGCATGCTGTATTACCAGTGATTTGATTTCACAGGCAGGAAATAAATTGGCGCAAGACTGCAGGCCAAATATAATTTTTGCCCTTTTTGGAAAACGAAAGGCCCCACTGCCTCTAGTGAATGAATTATCTAAGTTTAATAACTGTGCTGTGTCCCTGCTTATGTGTCACAGAACGTGAGGGTAGCAGAGTTATTATAACTCTTGGAGAGCAGGTATTTTTTTCCCAATTAAGGAAAGCAAATGGCGAAGCCAGCAGTAAAGCGTAGCTGGGTGCGTATGATTTAGCAATGTTTTTCACGCAGCTCACACGTCTCCACAGGCGTAAGGACGGACAGAGGCTGGACAAATAGATTTGTTTTCAGTTTTTTCCCACCAACAGGCAGCACTGCGTATATTCAATGAACATGAGAAGTTTAATAACTGTGCTGTGTCCCTGCTTATGTGTCACAGAACGTGAGGGTAGCAGAGTTATTATAACTCTGGCAGAGCAGGTATTTTTTTTCCCAATTAAGGAAAGCAAATGGCGAAGCCAGCAGTAAAGCGTAGCTGGGTGCGTCTGATTTAGCAATGTTGTTCACGCAGCTCACACGTGTCCACAGCCCGTAAGGACGGACAGAGGCTGGACAAATAGATTTGTTTTCAGTTTTTTCCCACCAAAAGGCAGCACTGCGTATATTCAATGAACATGAGAAGTTTAATAACTGTGCTGTGTCCCTGCTTATGTGTCACAGAACGTGAGGGTAGCAGAGTTATTATAACTCTTGGAGAGCAGGTATTTTTTTCCCAATTAAGGAAAGCAAATGGCGAAGCCAGCAGTAAAGCGTAGCTGGGTGCGTATGATTTAGCAATGTTTTTCACGCAGCTCACACGTCTCCACCGCCCGTAAGGACGGACAGAGGCTGGACAAATAGATTTGTTTTCAGTTTTTTCCCACCAACAGGCAGCACTGCGTATATTCTATGAATAATAACTGTGTTGTGGCCCTGCCTATACAATTCTTTCCCTGCAGTATCAATGGAGGGTGGAATGCTCTGCAGAGGCGATTTTGAGAAGCCCAAAAAAAATGCAGCACAGCTAACAGCAGCCTGGACAGTACTGCACACGGATAAATATGGCCCTAGAAAGGACCATTGAGGTTCTTGAAGGCTACACTCACTCCTAACACTCTCCCTGCCTATGCAGCACTTCTGTCCCTAATGCCAGGTGCAACGCTCTGCAGAGGCGATTTTGAGAAAAAAAAAAATCCCACTGCTAACAGCAGCCAACACACAGCTATCAGTGGCCCTAATAAGGACCTTTGGGGGGTCTTGAAGCCTACACTAACTACCAATTCTTTCCCTACAGCAGCTCCGGTACAAACAGCACTGTCCCTCATCTAACTCACCAGGCATCTGAGCCGAACCGCGGGAGGGGCCGACTTTTATATTAGGCGAACACCTGATCTTCCCAGCCACTCAGAGCAGGGGGGTGGTATAGGGCTTGAACGTCACAGGGGGAAGTTGTAATGCCTTCCCTGTCTTTCAATTGGCCAGAAAAGCGTGCTAACGTCTCAGGGAAGGAAGTGAAAGTAACCAGAACACCGCATGGTGTTCGTTACGAATAACGAACATCCCGAACACCCTAATATTCGCACGAATATCAAGCTCGGACGAACGCGTTCGCTCATCTCTATTAAACATATCCTTAAAACATTATTTTCATTTTGCTTTCTTCTAATGTAGGTAAGTTAGCAAAAAGAGAGATAGAAGGAGTGCAATACATCAGAATACACAAACAATGTTTGTTTGTGATGTGTAATCATGGAGTCACATAGGTCAGAAGTGGACTATAGACACAAAACACTGGACCTTTACAGAGATTTGAGCCAAATGGCCCCTAAACATCCATATACAATATTCCAAGATATTTTCTTATGAGCTCTTTTGGATTGCTGGCAGGCAGATTTTTTCCAGTTTTGTAACAGCTAAAGAAACAATATTACATGGCTCTTATGGGAATGGAGATCGCTGGAAAAGATCAAAATGTAACCCATGTAAATAATCAAATAGTAGTACACTTAGTTTAAAGATCTGGCATTTCTCTTAAGTACTAAATGATGTTTGTTCACTCTTTTGCCCTTTTTAATCTCCCAGTGAGGTAAAAAAAAAAAGGCTGAAAAGTTTGAAAATTAGCAATAAAGGCTAGTCATTATTGTTTTTGTTTTTTTCAATAATCTACATACAGCCTTAACTATCTTTATACATTCGATGGATGTTAAGAGTTATACCATAAAATACAGGTATTGTATACTTTTATAATTCTTGTTATGACAGTCTTTCAGTCTTTTATTCATAAAACATGCAAAAAAGAAGACACTGCAACTCATCAGCATCGATGGAGAGACTTCTAAACTGATAGGCCTCTTTTTGATAAGTATATTACATCTTCGTATTTAATACATTCTTTGCAGACTGTAATATGGTGCAAATAAAAATCTATGAATCTATTTACATATGCATATGGTTGGATGAAAGCTGTGAATGAGCGGGTAACTTACAGGGATATAGTTTGTTAAGAAGAGATCGAAAAGATGTAAAGGGGGAGGGATTTGTCTTTATGTAAAGTCGTGTTTAAAGCCCAGACTAAGGTGTGTTTAAAGCCCGCGCGCATTGCCTTCAATGGAGCCGCGATTACATTTAAGCCCTGCCCTGAAAAACAAGAATTTTAGTGTAAAAAAACAAACAAACTTACCTGTGAGCCACTGCGGGGGGGGGGGGGGGGGGGGGGGGGGCACATCTGCTGCATGCGGCAGATATTTCCTTCATCCCCGCGAGGAAAAGAATTCCCTGCTGCACCTGCCACATCTGTGACAAATGCAGCAAAGGAATTCTTCATCCCTGCGGGGAATAAAAAATTCCCTACCACAGCTGTCAAAGATGTACAGGGGGCAATAAACAACAAAAAAAAGAGCATTTAACTACTAAAACAAGAAGGCAGCGAAGAAGCAGTAAAATTATATGGAAAAAATAAATTATCTAAAAAGCAAATAAAAGCAGCAAAGGTGGAGACAGAAAGACTTATTGCCAAAGAAAGTAAAACTACCCCTAAACTGTTTTTAAACTATATGTATAGCAAAATGAAAACAGAAATTGTTGTCCCTTTAACAAGTAATGAGGGAAAATAGTAGAAGGTGATGAGGAGAAAACAAATCTGTTAAATGACAAGTGGAATGCAGATTGATAAAGATTCGCCTTAAAAACATTGAAATAAAGAAATGGCTGGGTGCTAATGGAATGCACCCTGGAGTTCCAAGGGAATGAAGTAATTTAAAAAACAGAAAAACCATTGCTTTTTATATTTAAGGACTCTATAGCGACAAATTCTGTTGCTATGGATTGGTGCAAAGAAAATATGGTGGCAATATTCAATAAAAGGGTCAAAAAATGAATCAGGAAACTGCAGGCAGTAAGTCTTACTTCTATTGTAAGTAAAATGTTTGAAAGGTTTCTAAGAGACGCTATCCTGGAGTACCACAAAGAAAATATCGGTAAAATTCATATCAGCGTAAATTTATGTGGGGTGGCTCCTGTCAAATCAATCTGATCAGTTCTACGAGGAGGTAAGTTGTAGACTGGATCAGGGAGAGTCGCTGGATCTTAATTTTTTTTCTGTCAAGGCAAATGGGATAATGGAGTGCATCAAAAGAGGTCCAGGGGCACATAATGAGAACATTGTTCTTCCTCTTTACAAAAAAACTGGTCAGGCCACACACAGGATATTGTGAACAGTTTGGGCACCGGTACTCAAGAAGGACATATCAGAGATGGGCAGGTTCAAAGGCGTGCAACTAAATTGATAAATAGAATGGGTGGACTACATTATTTAGAGTGGATATCAAAATTCGGGTCATTTACTTTAGAAAAAAAATGGCTGCAGGGCGACCCAATAACTATGTCTAAATATATCACAGGATAATACAGAGATATCTCTCATCATCTTTTTATACCCAGGACTGTAATAAGGAGGCATCCTCTACGTCTAGAGGAAAGAAGGGGGTTCTTTACTGTAAAAGCACTGAGACTACTGGACTCTCTGCCTGAGGATGTGCTGATGGAAAACTTGCTAAAAGAGTTTGAAAGAAGCTTGGACGCCTTTCTTGAACGTTCTAATATTACAATTTCTATATTTATATCACTGATTACTTTAGAACTCTTATTGATCCATGGATTATTCTGATTGCCATATTGTAGTCGGGAAGGATTTTTTTTTTCCTTTAAAATTAGGAAAATTGCATTGCAGCTAATTGTTTTTTTTTTTACATTTGATCTGGATTAACATCAGGGGGTCATATGTCTCTTTTTCAGCCTCGAACACTATGTTACTATATAAACTATGCACGCATTTGAAAGATGCAGCACACATCGGTTTCACCCATTTCATGGATGTAATGTGCCCAGTGAAATCTATGGACATGATTAAAACATGGATGCACTTATTTTCCATAGGTTTTGCATCGGTATTTGCAGGTGTATTTCAATCTACTGAAATTATTTTTTCTTGTGCAAAAAAATCCATTTATGCTAAATCAAAACTAACATCAATGAAGTTAAATATGGATGCAAATACTGCTGGATTGCTGATATACCTTGTTTTATTATATGTCTGTATTACACATTCATATTACGGATGCTTAAATATGCTTGTGTGAAAAATGCTCTACAATAAATTCATAGAGGACAGAAATTCTGCAGATTCTTCTAGTGGTTTTGTGTCAGAGACATTGACAGATGAATCCCGGAGCAGACGGATGGATGGGATTTTAATGCTGTGGATATTTTCCACACAGAAACTTACCTGTGGTGCGGATTTTAATATCCCCAGCATGTCAATTTTTGTTGCAAAAAGAAAACAGATCTGTTGCAGATTTAACCCCTGATGTCAATGGGAACGAATAAAAGCCCACAATCAGAACCTAGTGTTGAGGATTTTTCTGTGGATTATTTGTAGATGCATAGCAATATCTGGAGGTGTGCATAATCATAAAAGCTGCACAAAAATAAGAAAAAGCACTATATTTTTATAGTTTATAGTGTATACATGCAAGATTGGAAAGATCATTTTCCATATATAGAGCTATGTGATTGCTAGGCAAAGAATTTTAAATGTGCATTCAAGTTTAATGTTAAATAACCCTGCATAAATATTTTACTAATTATGTATTTATCAATATGTGAACATTAGCTTGTATTTAAAATGTTAATGAAATGTGTATTTATATCCTCAGTGGATTTGGATGCATCAATTTTACTAAAGTTATTATTAAATTTTAATTTGTCAAGTGGTTTTAATTAAAGCATCAGACCAGAAGCAGGCAAGCCAACATGAGTGAATAAAGTATACCGAAAACATATACATGCAGTATCACCAGACCACAAATGAGACATGTGCACAACAAGAACAACAGAGTGTAGATATTTCAGAATGGTTTCAGAGGTAAATCATAAAAAACTCTTCCCATGCTGTATTTTTAAAAAAGAAAAATCCTTTATTGTACGGATAATCTATCTATAGAGAGTGATTAATCAGAATGTGACCTATTATAGAAATCACATTTTTGTGCTAAACATATTTTTAAAGAATTTTTGTTGATTTTTTAACATTTCTAGACACAAAGTACTCGTGTGGACAGAGTGTTAAGGCAACTGAAATACAGTCCTAAGATCTCGTTCACGACCTGAAGATTGCGACTTCAATCCCCGCTTTGTTCAGGTAGCCAACTCAAGGTTGCCTTCCATCCTTCTGAGGTCGGTAAAATGAGTACCGAGCTTCGGGGGGGGGGGGGGGGGGGTAATAAATAAAATCACCTGAAAGCGCTGCAGAATAAGTTGGCGCTATACAAATAACAAGATTTATTTAACTAAATATTTTTTGTTTTTTTCCACAGTGATCCTTGGAGCATAATAATAGACACATACTTCCTGGTCTGTAGAGAAAACTTCACAGCTGCCATCTCACTAACATCACAGGTAGGATTACACTGAGACTTGACTCCTATATGTAAATGACAGAATCCACCATTCACAATAGGTGATCAGCTGTGACTCTCCACTGCCCCCCCCCCCCCTGCAAAATCACCTCAGCACATGCCATAGTCTAGAACAGTCTCCCATACAAGTCAATTCCTGTCCAGTGTGTGAATGCCCCATGAAGCTGCTGTAAAGCATATCTCTAAATGCTCTAAAATGTTGTTAAATGTAGCTTAGCGACAATAGCAGACTCTATTTGTCATGCAGACTACAGAAAAAAAATACAATAAAAAACAGATTTGAAAAATGACATATGTCTCCCTATCTGGTTTTAATTAATAGCAAGTTGGTGATATAGTCACTTCAATATAAAATACATTAAACCTGGCAAAATGCACTTGTTAAATCCATATCCTTACGTTTCTATTAGGTTTTAAAATGTTCTTTTAATGTGCTTTTACTTCCTCTTTATCTTTTTTAAGAAAAGAACTATAAATGTATCAGCCATCAACATGACCACCATGACACTCTACATGATCTGCATAGCCCTTGAGGGCTCAGTCTCATGGGCGCATCCGGGCACCGATGCTCCCATGTTACTGCAGGATAAGACGACCGCACTGCCGGAAGAAAGAACACATAACTGGCTCCATTGCCGGTCATGTGTTCTTTTTTCCAGTCGTGCAGAGAGTCGTCCGCACCTGCAGTGCGCCCGTCTTCTTCGTGCAGTAACACGGGTACATCGGCGCCCAGATGCGCCTGTGTGACTGAGCCCTGAGTGAGCAGCACTATATGCAAGTAGTATTGGCACACTGCACTATCATCATAGCATGCTATGACGATCACATTACTACATCTGTGCTTATTTATGGCGCAATGCATGACTATCATCAGATAATTCTAAATATCCTATGTTTAAATGCCGATTTCAAGACTCAAACTCTTTTTAAGGCGTTTTCTGAGTATTTTTTTTATTTTTAAATAAAATACTGTTCACCATGCAGTAAAATAACTTACATTTACTGTAAACTTAGCAGGACTGCAGTCTGTACACAAACACAGAAGCAGAGGACTGATCAGTGCCAGCTAAAGGAAGGCAAAAATAAAAATACTTGGAAAACTAACAGAAAAAATGTTTGTTTTTTTTCTTGCCTATGGCAGCCAATCACAGTGCGGCTTTCAGATTTTGCATAATTAAATTAGAAAGCTGTATTGTGTTTGGTTGAAATAGGCAACAAAGTCTGTTTTTTAAAACAGTTTTCATTCATTTCCCCATTGCACCTATAATAATTGGACAGTATAATCACATGACATTAGGTCATCCTGAACACAATGAGGGAAATTTACTAAATGCACCATAATTCTACTTCATTTTGTGCCAAAAACTGCTATACATGCGTTGCTCCAAATTTCTGTGTTCTTGAAACTTTGTTTTCTTGCTAGATAGCTTGGAAAGTATCTAAAAAAGTGACATAGTTTAGGAAAAGGAGACAAAGCTTGAATGTGCCAAATTACTCTAAAATTGTATCCAAATTTTAATGCAAAATATCAGTCTTCAGTACGCCAACCAAGAGGTGGTGTAAGGGCTCCTGCACACTGGCGAGAGCAATATCGGGATGTGATTGACGCCCCGATATCGCTCTTGCAATCCTTCTGAAGCTCTGCAGCAGTGGGTCCGGATGTTCTCCCATTGTTCTTAATGGGGCCGGCAGCAACAGCACCAGCACCATTGAAATGGTGACAATCCTCTGCCACTGCTGTGACAGCAGGGGCAGGGGACTCCCCATGGCACTGTGACCAATCAGAGGCAGCACTTTCAGGAGGCGGGGATTTTTTAATCCCCAGCCAAAAGATAAGCTGAAGAAGAGTGCCAGGGACCTGCTAGAAGACAGCATTGCCTGCACTGAGCAGAGGGTTAGACAAGATGACCCTGGAGGTCCCTTCCAACTCTACCATTCTATGATTCTAAGGTAATGTATTATTTTTTTTTTCTACAGTTAGGGATTATTTTTGGGATAGGGCTTTTATTTCCAGCCCCCAACCCCCCCTCGTCCCCCCCACAAAAACCCTCTCTGAAGGGAGTCCCCTGCCACTGTTGTCACAGCAGTGGTAGGGGATCGCGATCATTATGGTGCTGCTGCTGCTGGCCCCATTAAGAACAATGGGCGAGATTGGAAACAGAATGGACATGCTGTGATTTTGTTTTCACACTGCATCGCAAGCATTAAAACTTCGCAGACGTGAATGGAGCCATTGGCTTCATAATTTTAAGATTTCTTGCAGCCTCGCAATGCTGGGAAATTGTGTCATTTCATCGCCAGTGTGAAGGCACCCTAAATGTGGCAAACAATGCAGCAGATGCAGTAACCAGAGTGTAAAGCATTTATTGAAATACAAAAATAAAAACAAATAAAAGTATATTATTAGGTAAACAACTGAACTTCTGCTTTCTCTTCATTATGCACACAAGAACTAAGTCTTATCTGAAACGAAATATCAATAATATTTTATGAATGTCCATGCAGTATTATCCAATGTAGCTGCAGCACCAAATCACTTAGCTTGTTCAGAAGTTCATGTTTTATTTAAGAATTATTTTTTAAAGCATGATATATACAAGTAAAATTAAAAAACACCCAATAGGGTCATAATAATGGATAAAGTCCCAATGGGTCTGAAATGCATATATGTGGGTGTTTTCTTTCCAATTCTGAGTGTATACATCATGCTTCTTAAAATTTCTTGAATAACACATGAATTTTTAAAACAGCTAAGTGATTTGGTGGTAGAACAGTTTTTTGATTATGTATATCTGGGAGGCAGCCTGGCATTCTCTCTTTTGTGCACCTGTGTTTGTTCCTGGTGGATAGTAGTGAGCTGATTTGATTGTTGCTGGTCCATCTAGTATATCAGGAATATAGATTGCATGACACACATTTCAGTTAAAGCTCCTACCCTTCTTCAGCAGTCTTTCTATTTTTTCCCTACAAGATCTAGCAGCTTTTCAAGAGACAGCTTGCCACACTCACTGGTACAATAACGAGGTCCGGAAGCCTGAGCAATGCGAAAAATATCTCCAACAGTTGACACTGTGGCTGATCAGCAAGCTATTAATCACCTCTCTTTATGTGCACACATTCAGTTATTTCAGAGGTCGGCCTCACTTACAGTTTGCCATATTAGGTGTCTTATCCAGTGCTAGACAGAAACAATCCACATCTTTACCTGGGATCAGGACCAGGATCTACAGATCACTCTATCCTTTCTCTTCCACTGCCATCAGGTTCCCTCAGCCCAGAGTCACCACAATTCAATCAGCATGAACACCTGGTTTCTTGTTCCATGGTTCCTGCCTTGGCTCAGCACAATATACAGCAGAAAAATATCCTTTTTATAATCAGAGCCTCATTCAATCAACAAGTGTTCAGTAAGCATACTCAGTTCAATTGTGCCAAATTTTGGGATATGCTACGATTTTGGCACAAAATGTGGTAAATTTCTATGGGAACATAACACTTTGGGGTGAGTTCCTTTACATCAGGAAGAGTAAAGTATTTAACATGTCGAGCAAGATGCACTACATTTATCACACAGTAGGAACCATTGTGATAAATTTGGCACATCTTCTGCCTGCTTGGCATAGTTTTAAGCTGTCTAACTTTAATACAGAAATAATAAATCTTGCCCAATGTCACTGCGACCTTGTCAGTTATGCAAGCTTTTTAAATCGGAAGTTTTTTTTTTCCTAACTCAGACACAGTTATTCATGCATTAAAATACTCAAGGGCCAATTTCATAACTATAAACTTCCTATGTTTTGGAGTGTGGTAGAAAAATGGAATACCTAAAGAAAAACTACACGGGCGCAAGAGGAACAAGAAGATTTTTTAAAAAGGTTTTAAAGAGGAATATTTAAAAAAAGAGAAATCAAAGAAGCCAATATTTATTATGGGCCTTTTTGATGAAATTTTTCATGAGGATCATAATGCCCTGAGCAAATTCTGCATGACTATGTAACAAATTCAATAATAATAATAATCAGCTATGTTTAAAGGGGTTGTCCCGCGCCGAAACGGGTTTTTTTTTTTTTTCAACCCCCCCCCCCCCCCCCCCCCCCCGGTCGGCGCGAGACAACCCCGATGCAGGGAGGTAAAGAAAGCTTACCGGAGCGCTTACCTTAATCCCCGCGCTCCGGTGACTTCAATACTTACCGCTGAAGATGACCGCCGGGATCCTCTGTCTCCGTGGACCGCAGCTCTTCTGTGCGGTCCATTGCCGATTCCAGCCTCCTGATTGGCTGGAATCGGCACGTGACGGGGCGGAGCTACACGGAGCCTGCATTCTGCACGAGCGGCTCCATAGAAGACTGCAGAAGACCCGGACTGCGCAAGCGCGGCTAATTTGGCCATCGGAGGGCGAAAATTAGTCGGCACCATGGAGACAAGGACGCCAGCAACGGAGCAGGTAAGTATAAAACTTTTTATAACTTCTGTATGGCTCATAATTAATGCACAATGTACATTACAAAGTGCATTATTATGGCCATGCAGAAGTGTATAGACCCACTTGCTGCCGCGGGACAACCCCTTTAAGGCCTCATGTCCATGGGTGGGTTTGATTTGTGGAACCTGCACAGGACACCCACCCAAGAGGCAGCAGGATCTTAGGGAGGGAAACAAGTGGCTCCGGAGTTGGTGTAAGAGGGAGGGGCTCGGGTTCCTGGAGAACTGGGCTGACTTTGCTGTCTCCTACAGGCTCTACCATAGGAACGGGCTGCATCTTAATGGGGAGGGTGCAGCTGTTCTGGGTGAGAGTAGATGACTAGAAGGCTGGAGGAGTGATTAAACGAGGAACTAGGGGGAGGGCAAAAAGATAAACAAGGGGGTAGTCAGTGTCAATAGCAACCTGGGTCCAAGTAATGGGAATGGGGGTCGAGCAGAGGGTGGGGTTAGTACAGTTAGAATTGACAGGACAGCCAATAGTACCATTAATATCAAAAGGAATTTAAAGAACAAAAACAAATGTATAAATTGTATACTCACTAGAGATGAGCGAGCACCAAAATGCTCGGGTGCTCGTTACTCGGGACGAAATTATCGCGATGCTCGAGGGTTCGTTTCGAGTAACGAACCCCATTGAAGTCAATGGGCGACCCGAACATTTTTGTATATCGCCGATGCTCGCTAAGGTTTTCATTTGTGAAAATCGGGGCAATTCAAGAAAGTGATGGGAACGACACAGCAACGGATAGGGCAGGCGAGGGGCTACATGTTGGGCTGCATCTCAAGTTCACAGGTCCCAGTATTAAGCCACAATAGTGGCAAGAGTGGGCCCCCACCCCAACAATTTTTACTTCTGAAAAACCCTCATTAGCATGGCATACCTTAGCTAAGTACCACACTACCTACAACAAAGCACAATCACTGCCTGCATGACACTCCGCTGCCACTTCTCCTGGGTTACATGCTGCCCAACCCCCCCCCCCCCGCACGACTCAGTGTCCACAGCGCACACCAAACTGTCCCTGCCCAGCCTTCAGCTGCCCTCATGCCACGCCACCCTCATGTCTATTTATAAGTGCGTCTGCCATGAGGAAGAACCGCAGGCACACACTGCAGAGGGTTGGCACGGCTAGGCAGCGACCCTCTTTAAAAGGGGCGGGGCGATAGTCCACAATGCTGTACAGAAGCAATGAGAAATCCAATCCTGTGCCACCGCCATCAGGAGCTGCACACGTGGGCATAGCAATGGGGAACCTATGTGCCACACACTATTCATTCTGTCAAGGTGTCTGCATGCCCCAGTCAGACCGTGGTTTTTTTATAAATAGTCACAGGCAGGTACAACTCCGCAATGGGAATTCCGTGTGCACCCACAGCATGGGTGGCTCCCTGGAACCCACCGGCTGTACATAAATATATCCCATTGCAGTGCCCAACACAGCTGAGGTAATGTTGTGCTTAATGCAGGTGGGCTTCGACCAACACTGCATGCCCCAGTCAGACTGGGGTTCTTTAGAAGTGGACACATGCAGTTACAACTCCGTGTGGACCGACAGCATGGGTGGGTGCCAGGAAGCCACCGGCAGTACATAAATATATCCCATTGCAGTGCCCAACACAGCTGATGTAACGTCAGCTGTAATGCAGGTGGGCTAAAAATTAATTTGATTACACTGTAGGCGAGGGCCCCCAAAAATTGGTGTACCAACAGTACTAATGTACCTCAGAAAAATTGGCCATGCCCAACCCAGAGGGCAGGTGACACCCATTAATCGCTTTGGTTAATGTGGCCTAATTGGTAACTAGGCCTGGAGGCAGCCCAGTTAAAATAAAAATTGGTTTAGGTGAAAGTTTCAACGCTTTAATGAGCATTGAAATGTATAAAAATTGTTTAGAAAAATTATATGACTGAGCCTTGTGGGCCTAAGAAAAATTGCCCGTTTGGCGTGATTACGTGAGGTTTCAGGAGGAGGAGCAGGAGGAGGAGGAGGAATATTATACACAGATTGATGAAGCAAAAAGGTCCCCATTTTTGATGGTGATAGAGAACAATGCTTCCATCCGCGGGTGCAGCCTACGTATTGCTTACGTATCGCTGCTGTCCGCTGGTGAAGAAGAGAAGTCTGGGGAAATCCAGGCTTTGTTCATCTTGATGAGTGTAAGCCTGTCGGCACTGTCGGTTGACAGGCGGGTATGCTTATCTGTGATGATTCTCCCAGCCACACTAAACACCCTCTCTGACAAGACGCTAGCCGCAGGACAAGCAAGCACCTCCAGGGCATACAGCGCAAGTTCAGGCCACGTGTCCAGCTTCGACACCCAGTAGTTGTAGGGGGCAGAGGCGTCACGGAGGACGGTCGTGCGATCGGCTACGTACTCCCTCACCATCCTTTTACAGTGCTCCCGCCAACTCAGCCTTGACTGCGGACCGGTGACACAGTCTTGCTGGGGAGCCAGAAAGCTGGCAAAGGCCTTGGATAATGGTCCCCTGCTTGCGCTGCACATGCTGCCTGATCTCTGCGCCTCCCCTGCTACCTGGCCCTCAGAACTGCGCCTTCGGCCACTAGCGCTGTCGGATGGGAAGTTTACCATCAGTTTGTCCATCAGTGCCTTGTGGTATAGCATCATTCTGGAACCCCTTTCCTCTTCGGGAATGAGAGTGGAAAGGTTCTCCTTATACCGTGGGTCGAGCAGTGTGTACACCCAGTAATCCGTAGTGGCCAGAATGCGGGTAACGCGAGGGTCACGAGAAAGGCATCCTAACTTGAAGTCAGCCATGTGTGCCACGGTACATGTACGCAACACATGGCTGTCCTCACTAGGAAGATCACTTTCAGGATCCTCCTCCTCCTCCTCCTCCTCTGGCCATACACGCTGAAAGGATGACAGGCAAGCAGCATGTGTTCCCTCAGCAGTGGGCCAAGCTGTCTCTTCCCCCTCCTCCTCATGCTCCTCCCCCTCCTCCTCCTCCCCCTCCTTCTCTGGCCATACACGCTGAAGGATGACAGGCAAGCAGCATGGGTACCCTCAGCAGTGGGCCAAGCTGTCTCTTCCCCCTCCTCCTCATGCTCCTCCCCCTCCTCCTCCTCCTCAACGCGCTGAGATATAGACATGAGGGTGCTCTGACTATCCAGTGACATACTGTCTTCTCCCGCCTCCGTTTCCGAGTGCAAAGCGTCTGCCTTTATGCTTTGCAGGGAACTTCTCAAGAGGCATAGCAGAGGAATGGTGACGCTAATGATTGCAGCATCCCCGCTCAGCATCTGGGTAGACTCCTCAAAGTTTCCAAGGACCTGGCAGATGGCTGCCAACCAGGCCCACTCTTCTGTAAATAATTGAGGAGGCTGACTCCCACTACTCCGCCCATGTTGGAGTTGGTATTCCACTATAGCTCTACGCTGCTCATAGAGCCTGGCGAACATGTGGAGCGTAGAGTTCCACTGTGTGGGCACGTCGCACAGCAATCGGTGCACTGGCAGATGAAACCGATGTTGCAGGGTCCGCAGGGTGGCAGCGTCCGTCTTGGAGTTGCGGAAATGTGCGCTGACCCGGCGCACCTTTCAGAGCAGGTATGACAAGTGTGGGTAGCTTGTCAGAAAGCGCTGAAAGACCAAATTAAAGACATGGGCCAGGCATGGCACGTGCGTGAGGCTGCCGAGCTACAGAGCCGCCACCAGGTTACGGCCGTTGTCACACACGACTATGCCCGATTGGAGGCTCAGCGGCGCAAGCCAGCGGTCGGTCTGCTCTGTCAGACCCTGCAGCAGTTCGTGGGCCGTGTGGCTCTTCTCTCCTAAGCTGAGTAGTTTCAGCACGGCCTGCTGACGCTTGCCCACCGCTGTGCTGCCACGCCGCGTGACACCGACTGTTGGCGACGTGCTGCTGCTGACACATCTTGATTGCGAGACAGAGGTTGCGTAGGAGGAGGAGGAGGAGGGTGGTTTAGTGGAGGAAGCATACACCGCCGCAGATACCACCACCGAGCTGGGGCACGCAATTCGGGGGGTGGGTAGGACGTGAGCGGTCCCAGGCTCTGACTCTGTCCCAGCCTCCACTAAATTCACCCAATGTGCCGTCAGGGAGATATAGTGGCCCTGCCCGCCTGTGCTTGTCCACGTGTCCGTTGTTAAGTGGACCTTGGTAGTAACCGCGTTGGTGAGGGCGCGTACAATGTTGCGGGAGACGTGGTCGTGCGGGGCTGGGATGGCACATCGGGAAAAGTAGTGGCGACTGGGAACCGAGTAGCGCGGGGCCGCCGCCACCATCATGCTTTTGAAAGCCTCTGTTTCCACAAGCCTATACGGCAGCATCTCCAGGCTGATCAATTTGGCAATGTGCACATTTAACGCTTGAGCGTGCGGGTGCGTGGCGGCGTACTTGCGCTCGTGCTCAAACAGTCGCGCTAGCAACGTCTGGACGCTGTGCTGCAAGACATTGCTGGATGGGGCCGAGGACAGCGGAGGGGAGGGTGTGGGTGCAGGCCAGGAGATGGTAGTGCCTGTGTCCTCAGAGGGGGGTTGGATCTCAGTGGCAGGTTGGGGCACAGGGGGAGAGGCAGTGGTGCAAACCGGAGGCGGTGAACGGCCTTCGCCCCACCTTGTGGGGTGCTTGGCCATCATATGCCTGCGCATGCTGGTGGTGGTGGCTCCCCAGCTGATCTTGGCGCGACAAAGGTTGCACACCACTGTTCGTCGGTCGTCAGGCATCTCTGTGAAAAACTGCCACACCGTAGAGCACCTTGACCTCTGCAGGGTGGCATGGCGCGAGGGGGCGCTTTGGGAAACATTTGGTGGATTATTCGGTCTGGCCCTGCCTCTACCCCTGGCCACCGCACTGGCTCGGCCTGTGCTCACACCCTGACTTGGGCCTCCGCGTCCTCGCCCGCGTCCACGTCCTATAAGCCTACCCCTACCCCTCAGTATGGTGTATTACCAGTAGTGCAGAAACAGAACGCTGTAATTAAATGTGCCGCTTATTGGCCTGTGGTTGGAGGCTGACTTCGCTTACGGAACGCCAGGAAATAATTTTGCGCAAGCCTGCTGTAACACTTAGCTGGCTGCGTATGAATTAGGAGGACTACTACCCCCAGCACAGACCCAGAACACTGAGGACAGTCACAGGCAGCCCAAATAGATTTTTTTCCCCAAATGTTTTTGCAAAGGCCCACTGCCTATATTCAATCAATATATGTCTTCTGTCCTTGCCTCACCGCTACTGGCCCTGGAGTATGTCAAATAACTGCAGAGTGTTGCACTGTGGACTGCAATACAGCGGTGATTTAACAGCCAACACAGAGCCAGGAAATAATTTTGCGCAAGCCTGCTGTAACACTTAGCTGGCTGCTTATGAATTAGGACAACTACACCCAGCACAGACCCAGTACACTGAGGACAGTCACAGGCAGCCCAAATAGATTTTTTTCCCCAAATGTTTTTGCAAAGGCCCACTGCCTATATTCAATCAATATGTATTCTGTCCCTGCCTAAGCACTTCTGTCCCTGGAGTATTACTGCAGGACGCAATGCTCTGCACGGCCGATATACGAAAAAAAAAAAAAGTGCAACACTGCAGAAAGCAGCGTCCACAGTACTGCACACGATTAGATGTGGCCCTAAGAAGGACCGTTGGGGTTCTTGAAGCCTAAAATACTCCTAACACTCTCCCTATAGCAGCTCCACCAAGACAGCACTTTCCCTCCTCTATGTCAGAACGCATCTGTGGCGAGCCGCGGGAGGGGCCGATTTTTATACTCGGGTGACACCTGATCTCGCCAGCCACTCACTGCAGGGGGGTGGTATAGGGCTTGAACGTCGCAGGGGGAAGTTGTAATGCCTTCCCTGTCTTTCTATTGGCCAGAAAAGCACGCTAACGTCTCAGAGATGAAAGTGAAAGTAACTCGAACATCGCGTGGTACTCGTCACGAGTAACGAGCATCTCGAACACGCTAATACTTGAACGAGTATCAAGCTCGGACGAGTACGTTCGCTCATCTCTAATAGCAACAAATGCAAGAAGTCTGATCGGTAAAGTGGGTGAGCTTGAAGCACGAATGACTGATGAAAACTATGATATAGTTGGAATAACGTAAGCATGGCTTGATGATAAGTGGAATTGGGCGGCGAATTTACAAGCTTAAAATCGCTTCAGAAGAGACCATAGTGAACAGAAAGGGGGAGGGGTATGTCTGTATGTTAAATCATACTTAATGCTGAGGCTACGGGACCATATAGGTGCAAGAGATAAACATGTAGAATCTCTGTAGGTAGAATTACAGGAGAGAAAAAATAACACAATACTGATAGGAGTTTTCTATAGGCCACCAAAAGCAACATAAGAAACTGAAATCTTATTATTAATGCATATAGAAGAGGTGGCAAACTGCAATGAATTAATTATTATGGGGGACTTTAATTATGCAGATATAAAATGGGAAAACGAAACCTGCAAATCTTACAAGGGCGATAAGTTCTTGAGAACAATTAAAGATAACTACCTTACCCAACTTGTGCGGGAGCCAACTAGAGGGAGAGCCACTCTGGACTTATGGGGGTGCAGGTTGAGGGGCACTTGGGAAATAGTGGCCACAATATAATTAATTTCCAGCGGTCATTCAATAAGAAACCTTACCAGGGGAACGACTATTGGAAGCATTAATTGGGACACCATCCTCAAAAATATCAGTACAGACAACAAATGGGAAAAGTTTAAAAGCATCCTAATTACCTCATGTGAGCAGTTTATACCCTTTAAAAAAAAAAAGAACCACAAGTAGAAGGAAACCAATGTGGCTTGGCAAGGTGAGCAATAAACGAAAAAAAAGAAAGCGTTTAAACTATTAAAACAAGAAGGCAGCGAAGAAGCGCTTAACTCATACAGGGAAAAAAACTAAATATGTAAAGAAAAGATTATATTGCTAAGGAGAAGACAGAAAGACTGATCACCAAAGAGAGCAAAAATAACCCTAAACTATTCTTCAACTATATTAACAGCAAATTGATTTGCACTGAGAGCACTGGCCCTTTAACAAATAATACAGGCGAGATCATAGAAGACAATGGGGGAAGGAAAAATTATTAAATGTGTTAAATTACAGAGGATTAAAATCGATAAATCTCCGTGTCCAGATGCAATACACCCAAGGGTTCTAAGGGAACTAAGTGATGTGATGGCTACACTGCTATTTTTAATATTTATGGACACTATTGAGATCGGGGTTGTACCATTGGATTGGTCCATTGTCAACGTGGTTCCAATTTACAAAAAGGGGTCCAAAAGAGAGCCTGGTAATTACAGACCGGTAAGTCTCACTTCAATAACTGGAAAAATATTTGGGAGGCTTCTGAGAGACACCATTCTGGAAAACCTTAAGAAGAACAACAGCATCAGCATGGGTTTATAAGGGGTCGATCATGTCAGACCAATCTGATCAGCTTCTACAATGAAGAAAGTTCTAAGCTGAACCTGGGAGAGTCAATTGATCTCATATATCTGGATTTCTCTAAAGCATTTGACACCGTGCCGCATAATAGGTTGATATATAAAATGAGGCAGCTCGGACTGGGCGAAAACATGTGTATCTGGCTAAGGAACTGGCTCAGAGAAAGAAAGCAGAGGGTGGTAATAAATGGTTCATACTCTGATTGGGCCAAAGTCGCTAGTGGGGTACCACAGGGCTCAGTATTAGGCCCCATTCTGTTCAATATATTTATCAGCGACCTGATAGAGGGACTGCAGAGCAAAATATCAATATTTTCAGATGATACAAATTTATATAAGACAATTAATACAACGGAGGACAATGTGCGGTTACAAAAGGACCTAGATAGGCTGGGGGCTTAGGAAGAAAAATGGCAAATGAAGTTCAATATTGATAAATTAAGGTTATGCACATGGGCAGGAGAAACGGATGTCACCAATATACACTAAATGGGGTACTGCTAGGGAAAAGTGATATGGAAAAATACCTGGGGGTACTAGTGGATTGTAGATTTAACTGGAGCAACCAATGCCAGTCAGCTGCTGCAAAAGCTAATAGAGTCTTGGGGTGTATTAAAAGAGGTATAGGGGCGAAGGACGATAACATTATTCTCCCACTATATAACGCACTTGTCAGGCCCCACATGGAATACTGTGTATAGTTATGGACACCGGGGCTCAGGAAAGATGGTACAGTGCTTGAGGGCATTCAAAAAAGGGCAACTAAATTAATACATGGAATGAGAGGACTGGAATACCCAGAGAGACTATCAAAATTGGGATTATTTACCCTGGAAAAAAGACGGCTAAGGGGTGTTCAAATAACTATGTATAAATACATGAGGGGACAATACAAGGATCTCTCCCATGATCTGTTTATACCAAGGACTGCGTCTTTAACAAGAGGGCATCCGTTACATCTAAAAGAAAGCTGGTTTCATACAGAAGAGGGTTCACCAATACAGAAGAGGGTTATTTACTGTAAGAACAGTGAGACTGTGGAACTCTCTGCCTGAGGACGTGGTGATGACAAAATCCATTGAGGGGTTTAGGAGGAGACTAGATGTCTTTCTCGAGTGGAAGGATATTATAGGATATAAACATTAGGTGAGCAGCGGGTTGTTGTTCTGGGTCTTATATTTAGGTAGGAAATATCAAAGGCTGATCCAGGGAATTGTTCTGATTGCCATTACGGAGTCGGGAAGGAATTTTCCCCCAAATGGGCTGATTGGCTTCTGCTTCTTGGAGTTTTTTTGCCTTCCTCTGGATCAACTAGGGGTTGAAACAGGCTGAACTAGATGGACACTGTCTTCATTCAGCCTAACATACTATGTTACTATGTTACATACAAGTCAAGATGCCCATAGGGAATCATGGGCACCCGCAAAATAATTTAAGCATGCAGATTTGTTTTCTGGACCTTATGGTCCAGAAAACAAATCACAGCATGCTCCATTGTGCACGTCAAATGTGCATGTGCATTGGCGCGCTGGAACCTATCCGCCGCGCAGAAGAAAAAGAAGTCCGGCCGGGACACAGAAGACCAGCACAGACCTGGAACAGGTAAAATAATGTCCTCGGCCGCGGGCAGGGTGGGATTCCGCTGCTGGCTCCTGCACACGGAATACGACCCGCCTGGGGACATGAGGCCTAAAGCTGCCATATAGCCCAAACTGCCAACAAGATAATGCATTATGGAGGCCTCCCAAATCTCTTTGATGGCAGATGTCATGGAAGATAAAAATCAACCTGTTGGATTTCAATTTGCCCAATCTTGTAGAATTCAAAGAGATAAGAAACAATGAGAGGTGTCTGCCAGCACCCTACTTCCTTCTTTCTTTTTAGAATACGTGCATGATTAGCTAAACTGAGCATAAAATGAGGTTCAGTAGTTCTGAAGCCAGGAAAAGGAAGTAATACCAAACTAGCACACAAGCAGGCCACACAGCCAGGCCACAGCAAGCTAGTACCAACAGCCCACCACAGTACTACTGACATAAGGATTTCTCAAAGAATGTGGTATCTATGTACTCCCAATGTATTCTCAATTCACTAAATTCAGTCACCTCCAGAAACAAGACAAGGACCCCTAGCAGCACCACCACCACCAGTAGCCTGCATAGTATTTTCTTTTCAAACTTTCTTCAAAATTAGTATGCCCTGAATAAATGACATATTTGTCTTCTCTTGGAGATAAACTTTAACCCTTTGCAATCCAATTTTGGATTCAGGGTTTCCAAGGGGGCTTTCTCTTTCTGCCATTGTACAGTGGTGCCATCTGCTGGCTAGAGCCCGTACTGCGGTATGGGACATGCTAGAGAGGCCCCCAACAACAGAGCGGCCAGTAATGTACAGTAAGAATACCCTGCCGGACGTCTTCCGACATCGGAGCTGTACAGTCTTCAATCGGAATGTCTTCAGACGTCAGACAGTGGATTGGAAAGGGTTAAGAAAGAAACGATGGTAAGAAAAAATGTTTTTTACTGGACCCAACCAGAATGGAAATAGAGAGAGAGAACAGGGGTATAGTCATAAATGTTGTAGTAGAGGGCTGATGAGAAGGGTGGATGATATAGAACTCTTACCTGATTGTGTTGAGGACAGTTGGGCACAACTCCTATGGATACTTGATAACTCTGTATATGTAACAAGTTCCCTGTTTCACAAGCTTGAAGCTGTAATGAAACTGTAATGGTGTCATCCAAAAAACTCAAACCCACTATGTAATGCAAATTATTGGCTGAAACAACATCACCTGGAGGCGCTGCTTGTAGAACCATACTCTAGTGAACCCCAATAGCACTGTGGCAATGGCAGCTGATCCCTGGTAGAACTCAGGGTGGGTTGAATGTTGTATTGTTTGATTCACCATTTAATACAAACATCTGAATACATTCTTTGATATTGTCACAGTGCTAATAGGATTCAATAGTGTATAGTTCTGCCCACACACACATACTTTTCAGCGTTTTAATATGATTATAAAAAGTCCCATGCATTTCAAAGAGTAGTTGTCATTTCAGATTAATTTTAATCCCTTATTGATGCCCCCCCCCCCCCTTTAAAAAATCGTAACTCCTTTATTTAACCATCTAAACAAGAGGAAGGTGTCAGCAGCTCACCAGATAACCACGACAGTGGGGGAGACAAGAATGAGCTTAAAGGGTGCACGCTCACCGTAGGGTCCGGACTTCAGGGATCCCAAGAGCCAGCAAACGAAGTGAAGTATGTAGGCAGCAGCACATAGGAATCTTTCAGGAAGTCAGTTGAATTTAAAATCAAAATTTCATCTATATTTGTTAAAACCATCCGACGCAAGCTGTTATGGGTGGAGTTTAAACAAATAAAGATGAAATTTGGATTTTAAATTCAACTGATGAGTTCCTGAGGGATTCCTATGTGGTGCTGCCTACATACATCATTTCCTTTATTTAACCATCGCCGTAGCTGTATGAGGGCTTGTTTTTGTGGGATGATTGTATTTTCCAAAGGTACTATTTAATGTACTGTAAAACTTCTAAGAAATTGTACATCGAGAAAAAAAAAAGACATTTCGCCATCTTTCGGTGCGTCTTGTTTCTACGGCACACAAACTGCAACAAAAATGACCTGATAACTTTATTCTATGGGTCGGTACGATTACTATGATACCAAACTTCGATACTTTCTTTTTGCTGTACTACTTGTATTTTTTTCAATGATATTTTATTTTTTTAATTATTTTCTGCCGCCATCTTCTGCGTGCAATAGCTTTTTTTCAGTGTGCGTAGTTGTGCAATGGCTTATTTTTTGTGGGACGTCCTGTAGTTTGGGTTGGTATCAATCTGGAATGCATACAACTTTTTGATCACTTTTTATTGCATTTTTTAATAATTAGTAAAACGTTATTGATCTTATTTCGTCTTTTTCTTAGTTCCCAGAGGGGACAACAACTTGTGATGCTTTAATCGCTCCTTCGGTATGGTGTAATGCTATAGCATTACATCATACTGCAATCTGAGAGGCAGTCTATCAAACCACCCAACGGTTATGGCTAAATAGAAGTCCTCCGGCTGCCATGACACTCGCACGGCTTCCTGTGATCTCATCAGCCTTAAGGCTCTAGAAAATGCAATAAGGGAAATAATGTACTTTGTTGATCATGTTTTTGGAAACCCAGATTTGCTGAAATCAGACAAAGTGAAGTGCAAAAGTTTCACTCACTTCACATATAATAACATGTAGTTTACAACATAATTGCTGCCTTTTAGGCTTCTTCAGACAGGTGTATGCGCAAATATGCTCCCCCCTATCAAGCATTTTTGCACACCAACCTGTCAAAAGTCTTTTTTTTTTTCCCCTGTTTATACTTCCCGCTGTTGCGCAAGGAAAAAAAAAAGCATGAAGATAGGTCCTGCCCTATCTTTTCTTGTATGTATAAAAACTACGTGCAAGAAGGATAGGGCAATAGTAGTAATGTCCTGCGGGAATCACGTTAGTGAAAACGAAACCATTTAAGTCGATGGCTTTGTTTCATCTCGTTTTGCGGTCACGATTTTCAAACCCGCAAAATGATCCAAAAAACACGGCCGTCTAACAAAGCTATTAGTGTAATTGAACTGATTTCAGGAAAATGTGCTGATCACGCATCGTGAGGTTTTAAATATATATTTAAAGGATTTTTTAATAAAATAGCAAAATTGTATATTTGTAATTTTATACTTCAGTGTTTTGTGTGATATTTTCTCGTAAGGACAGTTTCTGTTGCTTACCTTAATTGTCTTTTTTGTTTAAAATCACTCATTGAACATAAGGCTCTGAAACACTGGGATTGGAATTATTTTTTGCTGTTTGATTCAGCCATAAATATGATACTAAGCAGTGCCCAATGACAGCGACTGAAATAAATATTACACGGTACACTTCGGTGTTTATACTACTACACAGCACCATCTCCTGGCTCTCTGAGTCTTAATAGCAACGTTTGGAAGCTGTGCATCATTATTATGTACCATATTAGTTATTGTCTCCATAAGAGCATTTCTAGAAGAAACACAATGTTTTATTAATATTGAAACTATAGGGTTTTAAAAGCTGTAATCTCATTACTGTCCGTAATGTTTAAATCAATGTTTGAATCTCGTGTAAAGCCTCGTGGTGAGCAAAAGTTACAGATGAACTTACAGCATCTATGCTATGAACGAAAATTGGAAATTACAATGGAACACAATGAGCAATCCACAATTGCATGGCACTAATGTGAAAATCTTTACGTTTTTCAATTATTTATCATTATTTGTTTATATCTATTTTTTTATCACTTTGCAAAAACTAAACACAGCAACATCTCTGATAATAGCATGAAAACAAGGCATATCCTCGTTAAAGGTTCCATTTTTATGAAGATTTGGATGTTGAGAAGGATGTTCAGATGCAAAATATCTGGATCTTGTGAGAGTATTTGATAATGTACAGGACCTCTGTAGCCTATTATAGAATAGACAATGCAAGGACTAGAGGAGTATTTGTGTACATCAGTCAAGAAGTGGTTAAATGACAGACAGTAAAGAGTATCTGGAAATGTAATACACTCAAAATGAACTGAAGAGTACAGCAGAAGAAAACAAAGTTCTGTATTTGCCTTATTATTTTTATTATGACATTTTCACTTCTGGAAATATAAAACACTCAAAATGAGCTGAAGTGAGAAGTGGAGGAAAACATTTCTCTATGAGGCCCTATTATTCTTTTACTATTTCTGCTAATGATCTTGTGAATAGAACTAAAACTAAAGTGGCAGTAATGATACAAACTATGCAGTGTACGCAGCTCAGTTACAAAATATTACAGAAAGGTCTTGTGAACAAGCAGTCAGGACAAGTAATGAGAGGGGAAATGTAATGCTGATAAATACAAAGTGATGCATCCAGTTCTGAGTAAATTCTAAAACTGGAAGGACTTTACGAGGACACCATTGCCTATAAGCTAAACAGCGCCATACGCCAGCTGCAAAAGGAAATACAATTTGAGGTGCATAAAGAGAGATACACCCATATTTAATAACACCAGTCTTTAAATCTTTTGCAAGGCCTCGTCTTGGTTTAGAGATATATTTTTTGGCTCTGAATTGTAAGAAGGATATAGCAGAGCTAAAGAAGGTTCAGAGCTAAAGAGGGTTCAGAGCTAAAGAGGGTTCAGAGCTAAAGAAGGTTCAGAGTTGGGCAGCTAGATGATATTGAAAGTTTGGAACATTCTGTGTGTACAACTTAAAAATAAATGCCTTAGAGGTGATCTTGTTAACATGTGTAACGAATATGCAAGGACACTACAAACAATTGACACATGATCTATTCCTTCCTAAAACTGATCCCAGCTAATCCTAACTGAAGCAATGCGCTTATCATGGGGGTTTTCAGGTTTTGGCCTTGGTTCTTGCATTTCTCACAGTGAGAATATGGCACCTGAAGGTGAGTGCTTAGGACAGCGGCAAGGAGGAAATGGCCCTTTACCAGCTAATGTATATACAGATGCAGCTTCCACCGATAATTGCGCTACAATCTGGCAAGCTGTGGTGTCCTGCGCTGTGACCGGGCTTGTGGCACACCCGAGGAGGTCTGAATAAAGGCAGTACATGGATGGCCAACTGTATTCACATCAGCTGTTTGTTGTTCAGGAGTAGTCAAACCCACACTGAAATCTGTGCAGAGTAAAACATGTCTTTTTGTCGCGGTTTTTGATGCAGTTTGGTTTTTTCCATGAGGGCATCAGAAAATGTTGTAAATCTTTGCGAAAATGGATACAGATTTCCTAGTATGGTTTTTGGTGCTGTTTTGACCTCAACTGCAGTGTGTGAACATCGCCTCCCACTCCACAATAAAGATCAATATTTCAGGCGTTGGAACATGCTGAAACATGCTGCATATCACTTTGTTCTTTGTTGTACCCATTTTATGTAAGATTGAAAGCACTGGAAAGTACTTTTTTGACCACCAGCAGATTTCTTGGACTTGGGGGAGGGGTCCCTGTTATAGCTATTGTTTGGGAAAGACGCCTGCCCACTCTTCTAAGTAAGGGTTAAAACGTTATCCATTGTTTTACCCATGTCGCATCACCACATGAGTGCATAAGGACTTTCTTTCCTAAATCTACCTACAGTATTATATGGATACCTACAATATTGTATGGATAAGTGATAAAAGTTCGTCATGAGATATCCTCCCAAAACATAGTAGCCTGTATCAGGAAAATTGGATAGCTGTAGCCATGAAAAGTAGAGCCACTAGCTCTTCGAGTGACCCTCCGGGCCTGGGGAAACAAAGATGGCTAAATTGCTTCTCTGACTACCTGATGCATGTTGTATATAGTAAGCATTCGCAGTCTAAGACAGTACATACTGCTTTGACCAGCTATTGCTTCTCATATGGACTGCATTGGTTAATCAGCAGGTGTAGTGTCTTACACTAATGATGCATTAGTGTAAGACCCCACAGTGCTCATCAGGTAGTCAGAGAAGCTAGTGCTCTACTTTTCATGGCTACAGTTATCCAATATTCCTGATACAGGCTACTATGGTTTGGGAGGCTATCTTATGACAAACCTTTATCCATATAATACTGTAGGTATCCACATAATACTCTAGAGCAGTGGTCCCCAACCTATTTGGCACCAGGGACCGGCTTCAAGCAAGACCATTTTTACAAGGCCCGGCAGGGTTGGGCGGGATGTGGGTGGGGCTTTGGTTATATGGGGCGGGGCTATGAAGGGGTTTGGAGTTTAGTGCATTCTTATTTAATTATGACATTTAGAATGTCCTGGCAGTACACACATAGGGCAGTATATAATCTATCCCCCCTCCCCAGCACACACATAGGGCAGCATATAATTGATCTCCCCCCTCAGTAATAAACAGCCCCCATCCCTCAGTAATAGACAGTCCCCACCTCTCAGTAATTAGCAGCCCCTCCCCCTGTAATAAGCAGGTCCCCCCAGTAATAAGCAGGTCCCCCCCGTAATAAGCAGGTCCCCCCCCCCGTAATAAGCATGTCCCCCCCGTAATAAGCAGGTCCCCCCCGTAATAAACAGCGCCCCCCAGTAATAGGCAGCGCCCACCCCCAGTAATAGGCAACCTCCCCCCAGTAATAGGCAGCCTCCCCCCAGTAATAGGCACCCCCTTCCCCTGCAAAAAGTAGCCCCCACCCTCCCAGTAATAAGCAGCCCCCCCAGTAATAAGCAGGTCCCCCCGTAATATTCAGGTCCCCCCCAGTAATAGACAGTGCCCCCCAGTAATAGACAGCGCCCCCCCAGTAATAGGCAGCGCCCCACCCCCAGTAATAGGCAGCCTCCCCCCCAGTAATAGGCAGCCCCCCCAGTGATAGGCACCCCCTTCCCCTGTAATAAGTAGCCCCCACCCCCCCAGTAATAATCAGCCCCCCCAGTAATAAGCAGGTCCCCCCAGCAATAAGCAGGTCCCCCCCAGTAATAGGCAGTCCCCCAGTAATAACCAGCCCCCTCCCCCAGTAATAGGCAGCCCCCCCCAGTAATAAGCAGCCCCTTTCCCTGTAATAAGTAGCCCCCGCCCCCCCCCCAGTAATAGGCAGCCCCCCTACCATAATATGCAGCCCCCCCCCGTAATAGGCAGCCTACCCCCAGTAGTAAGCAGCCCCCCCAGCCATATACTTACCTCCTCCCTGCTGTCAGCGTCGCTCTCTGCCCTGCCGTCAGTGTGCAGCCCGGAACGCTTCCTCCCCGAGTCCTCTCCTGCGGAACTAATGAGCAGGGGACTCGGGGAGGAAGCGTTCCGGGCTGCACACGTCAGTGTGCGCTGGGATCAGCGCGATTACCAGCGGGGCGCTGCGGCGCCCCCGCTGGTAATCGCAATACTATAGTATTCGCTTCAGTGGTGTGCGGCGTCAGCACGCCACGGGCCACATAACACAAGGCAGCGGGCCGGATTCGGAACTTTTTGTTTAGAGCAAAAGTTCCCGGCGGTGCCGCGGACCGGCGCTAAACACCCAACGGCCCGGCCCCGGTCCGCAGCCCGGTGGTTGGGGACCCCTGCTCTAGAGGATAAATGTATGATTGATGGCATTCCGACCAATGGAACTCCCACTAATTCACCAAATATGGTTGAACTATCCCCCACAGTCCCATAGATATTGACTGGTGAGCCAGGACACATGTGTGAGCACCATTTAAGTGAAATATCTTCAGACAAAAGGCTCAGCACCTCCATTGTGATTATGGTGGACAGATTGTACAGCAGGGGCGTACCTAAAGGCTAAGGGGCCGGGGTGCAAAAGTTCAGCTGGGCCCCCCCCCCTCCATCTGTACCCATACCTATACCTAAACCGTGCTAATTTACAAACATGATGTACCCCCTTGGTGTAAGCCTTCTCATCAGGACTTCTTTCCTTGACTACGTATAAACCTGTTGGTAATGTCTTAGGCTGCTTTCACACGGCCGCAAAAATTGCACGAGATTTGTGCGTTGCAAGACATACAAATCACACATGAATATGAACTCCATTGTTTTGAATACAATCATACATAGGAGCGATGTTTTGTTTTTTCTCTACATCACACGAGAATATGATGATGTGATGCGAGCTGGTTTTAACACAACAACCCCTCCCATCCATGTGCACAGCACACATTGGCGAGAGTGATAGGGGGCATAGTTTCATGTCCCAATATCTGACTCACTCGTGTGAAATTAGCCTAAGGCCGGCTGCACACGGCTGGATCTGCATTCCGGAATATGGAGCAGGCGTCTGCCTACGGATTCCGCAGCATGTACCGCCCATAGCATGCTATGGAAAAGCGTTTTTTCCTCTACACGAGCGGAAAGCAATTGCGGTTTTCCGCTCACGGAGGAAAAATCACGGCATGCTGTATTTTAGTGCAGATTCTGCACGGACGGCCTCCGTTGAACTCAATACAGCGCTGGAAAGTCAGTGATTAAAAGAAAAAAAAAACTGTACTGTATACCAGCTGCACATATATAATTATATACAGGAGATACACAGGTTACACCAGCGTGCTCCATATCACTATATACAGGATGTATATCCCCCTGTATATAGTGGTATGTCCCATGCTGGTGTAACCTGTGTATGTCCTGTATATAATTATATATATACAGCTGGTATAACTTATACCAGCCATACATATATAATTACAATTCCTTCTCTACTCACCTCTACAGCAGTCTCTGGGCAGCCTGTAATGGAAAGTCCCCCGTCCTTTGATCACATGACCAGAGCCTGGTCATGTGATCTGCAGCCACAGGTCCTGTGCATCCTGCGATCCGGAGGGCATATTTTTTTTTCAGCCGCACTTAAGCAGCGCTGCTGATTAGAGCCACCTGATTGGCTCTTCGGCACCACGTGACTACACAGCGTGCACGCGGATTGCCTTCAGCAGCCGTGTGCACTACACACTACAGTTAAGCAGACGTGCACTACACACTACACTTAAGCAGCGGGGTTAGGGTTTAGGGTTAGGTTTAGGGTTAGGGTAACCCCAACCCTAAACCTAACCCTAAACACTAACCCTATACCTAACCCTAAAACTAACCCTAAACCCTAAACCTAACCCTAAACCTATACCTAACCCTAAACCTATACCTAACCCTAAACCCTAACCCCGTGCTGCTTAAGTGCAGTGTGTAGTGCACGGCTGCTTAACTGTAGTGTGTAGTGCATACGGCTGCTGAAGGCAATCCACGTGCATGCTGTGTAGTCATGTGGTGCCGAAGAGCCAATCAGGTGGCTCTAATCAGCAGCGCTGCTTAAAGGGGTTGTCTCGAGGAAGCAGTGAAATTTTTTTTTGCCCAGTCCCCCTTATTAAGCATACATTACTAAGCACCCGTGTAAATGACTTTTCTAGCCGGTTTCTACTTACAGTTCCAGCGTTTCAGCAACTTATAAAAAGTTTCCCCAAGATGGCCGCCGGCTCTTTTCCCGTCGCTTGCTGTAGCCCGACGTGCGCGCTCCCGAGACGCTACCAGCTGTGTCTCCCTGACAACCAGACGCCCCGCAGCCGCCGACCGGACCCACCGCGGCCGCCGACCACGGCACACGCTCTTGGGCCACAGTCACCCACCGCCAGGCAGCAGGTAACCGGCGCTAGGCCCCGGCTCCCCCGCGCTAGGCCCCGGCTCCCCAGCGCTAGACCCCGGCTCCCCAGTGCTAGGCCCTGGCTCCCCAGCGCTACGCCCCGGCTCCCCAGCAGTAGGCTCCGGGGCCAAGCGGTAGGCCCCGGGGCCCAGCGGTACACCCCAGGGCCCAGCGGTAGGCTCCGGGTCCCAGCGGTAGACTCCGGGGCCACAGCGGCAGTCCGTCACTCATCACCCCCGTCAGTCCGTCACCCATCACTTACCTGGGCGGCTGGGCTGGGCGGCTCTGCTGGGCGGCTGGGCGGCTCTGCTGGGCGGCTGGGCGGCTCTGCACCTTCCTCTAAGAGAGGATGGTAGCAGAATGGCTGCTCCAGCGCGCTCCCGAGAAGTTACAGCTCGTCTGCGCATGCGCAGAAGAGCTGTAGCAGCGAGCACACTGAAGCGGCTCGTGCTCAGAGCAGAAGACCGGACCGCGCAAGCGCGTCTAAAAAAGCAAGCCGCCAGCGAATTTAGACGGAACCATGGAGACGAGGACGCCAGCAACGGAGCAGGTAAGTGAATAACTTCTGTATGGCTCATATTTAATGCACGATGTACATTACAAAGTGCATTAATATGGCCATACAGAAGTGTATAACCCCACTTCATTTCGCGAGACAACCACTTTAACTGCGGCTGAAATACCAAATATGCCTCCGGAGGTGAGTAGAGCCACACTAGCCCCTCCCCCTGGTAATCGCTGGTCGGCAGAGACTGATAGACTGCAGCTGTGACCACTCACAGCTGCAGCCTATCAGTGGGAGGGCCGCGCGCCGTGGGAGACTGCAGCCTGTAATTGGCTGCCGACTCCAGTTGTAACAGCCCTCCCCTCTGTGAGTGCCGACCTGCGGCGCTGCCTCCCGTCTCTCTCCTCCCCTCTCAGCCATCATGCGGCCGATAGCGCCGGTCCCCTGGGTCCCCTCAGCTCAAGGGCCGGGTCGCGGTTGCGACCCCTGCTTCCCCTCACCGTACGCCAGTGTTGTACAGACTCCATTGTTCATTCTTTTAACACCTATCATGTTGATAGGTGATAAATGTTTGTCATGGTACAATTCCAGTGAAAACATATTCTTGCATCCCCGTTCCCCTCACCTGATTTCCTGTCACACTCTAGAGGTCTCCTCTGTGTATGTCATCTACTTTTCTGAAGTGTAGCCTCCTGTCTGCCACCATCTTGGAACTGAGTATTTTTACTTTCAATCAATCCCATGATGCATCAGCACTGTATCATTAGCTTCTATATTCACCTAAATAAGCACCAGACCATAAGTATACTGGCAGGAGGATGAGCTGTGATCTCCTCTATTATGACTATGTGACAGGAGCTATGTGATTATCGTCAGTAACTGTGATAGGAATGCCTGTAATCCCCTCTAAAGATCTGGTGTTGTATATTCTTGTAATAGTGTCACACAAATTCAGAAAAGGAGTAGGAAATTACTCCATAACAGCCAAGTGAATCTGAGCTGGTTTCAGATCACATGACTATCTGAGAAAAAAGAGGCTGGGAGTTTCAGACAAAAAGAAATAACTAACCAAAGTAACACTTGGTAGGTGTACAGAAACCCACGGAGCTGACAAAGATGACGCTGGAGCTTCTTCCTGCAATATACCATAAAGTCCACTGCTGAGAACTAATTTTAAGGAAAAACTGATCAATTGGGCGCAAATCTAGTAGAGTGAGGCCCTTGTATTGTGCCTGTTCACTTGTATTGTGCCTGTTCAGCCCTCTTCATTTACATTATTGCGAATATTTGGCACTGCTAGCAGTCATCATAATAGAGGAAAACTGTATGCAGGTAACGAGCACTAAAGATATTTTTCTGCTAATTTTCTGGCCTCTAGCAAGGTTTTAATGCAGAGCAGAGGTGGAAAGGAGGCAAATATAAATATTAAAGCAAACACCCTGGCCCTGAAGAACTGAGCTGTAGGGTTCTGATCAGGCCCTCTTCTATACCCCAGCGGGGTGTACCTGCTGCCATAGTAGCCATAGTGGCTGCCACGGGGCCCACATCTCAAGGGATTCCCTGAGGCTACAGTTACTAATCTCCCGAAATGCTGTAGAATTTAAAAAATAAACTCTAACGTCTGTTTTGCTTCCCTGTTGGTCTCAGCTCGCCCTTCATCTGCTGGTCACTTGCCCACGCACATGTGCCTTCTGCAGCTAATCCTTTCCCTGACCCTTGGTGAGGCGGAAGCAAAGGTTGGCCAGAGCGGTCAGATACTTGGAGAGCACATTACCATCTGCAGGGTGCTGAGCAGCGAGCTGCAAGGTCTGAAGGCATTACAACCCAGACTCAGTGACATACATTTATCCACTCTTAGCAAATGGTTTAGGCCCTCAATGATTAAGGGTTCCCTCTAGGCTCTTTACATTGCGGAGTGAGATGTGGTTAATTTAGTCACTAATGCTTCACTTCTTTATTCCCCTCAGTAGAAAACTTTACATCAACAGATGTTTTGAAAATAATTAAATGCTAGTGAGCATGAATTATTGACAAAGCTGGATGCTCACTAATGCACTTCACATTACTCTCCACACACATTTGTCACCAGCAGGGCTGGTCCATCCATAACATTGTGCTATTTATTTGAAGGCAAGGAATGCATGGGTTGTGGTTGAACAAGCATGGGCCTCATATTTGATAAAATAAACTAGATTTGAATGCGCTAACAAAAATACAGCAGAATGACAACATTTATTACATTGCTGTTTGCATGGATTATTTTGGACCGTAAAAAAAAGAGCGGCACTTTTAGTGAAACTGCTTTCCAAAAACTTTTGAAATGTCATAGGAACATGTCAAAAGCCTTGATTGATGGGGGTTGAGGCATTGAGACCCTCGGTGATCTCTAGAACAAAGCAGTAGAAGTGCTTATCCGAGCGCTGTTACTGCTTGTTAGCTGAAGGCAGGCTTCACAGGAAGTCTATGGGCCCGTCTTCAGCTAGCAAGTAGTGACAGTGCTCAGATAAATGCTTCTGCTGCTCTGTTTTTGTGATTGCTGGGTAGCTCAGCACCAGTTCCCTCAAAGAACAAAACTTTTGACATGTACCTATGACATGTCAAAAGCTTTTGGGAAGTGAAGTTACACTTTAAGGGCTTATTGAGTCAGGTTTTCACACGTGGCCGATATACACTCTCTGCTAGGGGAGGAGGCGGGCCTGGCTGGGAGCTAGATCACTGAGTTCCCGCTCCCTCTCCGCCCTCTCTCCGCCCCTCGCTGCTGTTTGCCATGGGAGGGGGCGGAATGAGCAGAACTTAGCTTTGCCCCCTCCCGTTGCAAGCAGTGGCGAGGGGCGGGGAGAGGGGGCAGGAGCTCAGTGCACTAGCTCCCAGCCAGGCCCGCCTCCTCCCCTTGCAGTGAGGGACAGTGTATATCAGCCGGGCGTGAAAACCTGGCTGATATACGCCTGTCTAAATAAGCCCCAAGTCATAAGAAAGTATATATAAACTTTGACACTTTTATCTTTAGTAGGTATTGAACACCTAATAGTCTGCTTGGATCACACTTAGAGTCTTTAGTATCAATTTTTAAGCATGTTTTACGAGAAATTAATCTTTGATGCAAAATTCCATGAAGTTGCCTGTGTGTTCAATGCTCAATGTCCTAGATGTCTATTTTCAGAAAATATATGGGTATGGGGGTTTTATTTATACATGACAAAAATGTGCAAATTATTCTGTCTACTCGAGGTGTGAAATGCCAAAAAAATCCAGAAAATGTTAAATAATATTTCCATGATTTTGTTGAGTACCATCATAAGGAATAAGATGGCATCATGCATAATAATAATACAACAGCTTTATTATTATTATTATCATTAATTTCCCAGTAAAACAGCCAAGTAAAACCATCACAGTGTGTAAAAGCAAATGTATGACCTGAGACCACAATCTTTGTTCATAAACCCACAGTAACTTGCTGAATATACACTTTTTATGCCTTATAATCATTTGTAAGTCTTTCAAAATGTCACTTTTGTATATGACATCTCATCATAAAAGTCAATACATTCAAAATAATATCATCATTTGATTTTTTGCAAAATCAAATCGGGTAACTCCAAACCGATTTTTGGCAAAGATCAAGGTGAAAATCAAATTTCTCAAGATTGAATTTGCTTTCACTTATGCTGCGCCAAACAGGTACAGGGCACAAATACACAAGCTGTACTGTGCGGCCTTTTTCTCTCACATATCGTGCCTCCCTGGGATTGTGTCATATTTAGCTGGTGGTGCTTTTTTGTTAATATAAAATAAAAAGAAACACGAACAGAGGAACAGCAAATACACCCAGTGCACATAGGCAGCCTCAAATGTCACTCAAAGTCATAAGAACGGCCGCTAAAAATTATTTGCAGGCCTTGAACAGCTAGCAGTAGTTTTCTGCAAACTATAAAGTTGAGTTACATAAAACAACACTAAAAATTAAACAAGTAAACAATGAAACATGAAGAAAACGGGTGGTAGGGACATGTCAGTTGTGGTGGTGGTGGAGATGGTAGAGGACATGCCAAGTTGGTATTTCCAGAGGCTCGACTGAAGCAACACGTTCTGCTCTGGTTCCTGATCTGTTCCCCTGTCTTGACTCCATCTCTGTACCGGATTAGGCTCACGATAAAAGCCTGGCCCTGCCACTCCCTCAATGTGTGATTATTGTGCTCCACAGCCTTAGTCAAGCTTCATTACCAACCTGCTCTTCTACAAGTGACTTGAGATCTTCTGTTATCGACTTCTGTCTTAACAGAGGCAAGGCAAACCTGCTGGCAAACCAGCAGCGCACACAGAACAGGTCATGGAATGGATGACACAGCATGCCTCAGGTACCACAGGATCATTGCTAGGTGTTAAAAGAGGAGCTGTCCAAGGGCTGGATGGCTCAGCGGAGAGAGCTGCCAACTGGAGTGCAGGAAGTCCTGGGTTTAAGCCCTGACATGGACATTGTGGGACAGCAACTTGCCAAGGCAGTAAGTAGGGTGTTGCAAAAAAACAAAAGGGCAGTGCTACCATCGTCAGGTACTACTAGTCACGGAAGAAACATCAGGCCCACATCTAAGTCTTCTCACAGGACTTGTACAGCCTGAGCATTCTTTGAAACCGCAGATGATGACAAAAGAGTGGCAGGACATTCGCCCATGTCTGTCCCCTCGTTTAGGATATTAAACATGCGTTTATATCTGACTAGTAGAAAGCCGGTCCCAGGACGTCAACTGCAGTCTATATATATAAATATTTGGAAAATCACTCAGTGGAATTAGGAAAAATAGTCATAATGTAAAGGTGTCAGCTATTTAGAATGGACAAAATACTCACAGAGGTCCCTTCATTGTCTCGCTCCCTCTGTTGTGCAGCTTGGTGCTCCTCTGCGCTATCATATATTTGAGGGCATACCAGGATTCCACAGGACTTATGTTTGGCATTTTTTAAATCAAGATTTTACCCCTTCATGAAACTGTCATTGTTTCTTGTGGATGTATATGATATGGGACATAAAGTGTGATGCTATGGTGATGATGAGTGAGTGGGGGGTATGGCATGTGGTGGTAGATGAAGCATACGCATGAGGGCAGAGTTGCTTTCACACAGTGCAGAATCATTCCACAAAAGACAGCTAAGGGCTCTTTCAGACGGGTATGTGTGTTTTTGTGTGCACCTAAGCCAATGCCTTTGTGCTGTGAATGAGACGCTTTGTCATGTATATCGCTGCATTTCCTGTACTATTGTCACATGCAGGGCATGGTCACATGGGCGCAGAATGCACCGCCACCATGACTTAAATAGCTATTTAGCCTGATGAGATCTAGATGTGTTCTTTTCCCCATGGTTTTGCTCTGTACTTTGTGCATCCAGTTGCGCACACATTTGTGTACCCCCCCATAGACTTCCATGGGGCCCTTTGGTGCGCACAAAATAGAGTGGTTTTTTTGCATGCACAAACAAAAAGAAATAAGAACGACTCCACTGAAATCAATAGGTTCTATTCCCTATGTATTGCGCACGCAAATATGAGCACAAATACATCCGTAGGATTTCTGCTTCATAGCACGCATGTATGCAGATTTTGGAAAAGAAGTTTCTGCGTCTTTAGGACTTCTTCACACGGGCGTATGCGTGACTACGCGCGCCGCTAAGGAGCATAGCCGCGCATGAAGAAAGTAAAAATCTTTTTTTTTACCTTTCAAACTCCACACTGTTCCGTGCGAATTGGAAAAAAAGACAGGAAGATAAGTCTTACCCTTGTATTATCCACGTGCGGGAAAGATAGGGCAACTACTATCCTTTCTGGGGTGTAGTATTGACGGGCGAGAATCCTGATAGTGAAAATGAAACCATTGACATCAATGGTTTTGTTTCGTCCCCTTATGCGTCTGTGATTGTCAACCACTCCCATCTGTTTAAGCCCTAAGGTGCGTCTTCAGGTGAGTCTTGCGGAACCCTTCTTTGCTGTGTGATGGCACCCTTAGATATTTTGAAGCTTTTTTTCTTTATTATAGAATGCCTATAGGAAAAATTTGAGAAAACTAACGAATCGAGAGAGCGCTGATGAAAAAGAAAACAGAAACAGAAAAACAGCACAAAAACAGACAAACGTGGTTGTGGAGCTTTGAAAATGGTGTTTGTGGTGCTTTGGCATGTGAAAATCACGCCTGCACAACGTGACAAAGCGAAGCCATTGCTTTCAATGGTTTTGTTCTCACCAGTGTGTTTCTTGCGCACAATTCTGGCCCCATCGTCCCCTTTTCTTTTTTGTATGTACAATAGCGCTGGGTTTGAACAATAAAAATAACAAAGACTTCCAACTTGTTCATGTAAGGTATGCAGTGTTGCAGTGAGCGTATTTGCACACGTGTTCATCTGTCCTGAGGGCAGCCGCACGTGGGCATAAGGGCATATACACTCACTATTGGGTGATATATATACCATCCAGGAGAACATGAATGCGTGCTATAGCGCCCATTTAAGTGCTTCCTACTGTACTCTTTTGCCCTGCCGCACACTGCTCATGTTGGCGGAGCAGCCTACTTAGTAGATCCAGAATAGAGAATGTTGCGTCTTTTCGCTCTGCTCAAAATGTGCATGGAAAAAAAACACGTGTGAAGGAACCCCTGGAAATCAATGGGTTCTATTTGCTGCGCATTCCAAGTGTAGATTTTGTGGCCGCCAACGTGCCCGTGCGCAGCCGCCCTGAGACATTACATGCTGATCTGACTGTCCAGCGCTGCTCACATGGACATTAAAGCAGACGTAGTGTCATAAGCCTTGTTTACACGGACGTATCTGCGCCACTTATTACACACACATTTTTGTCTGTGTAAAGCGCAGTGAATAGAACTCATTCATCTCATTGGTTAATTCCCATGAGCACATTGTTTGATGTGATGTTCAATCATGTGAAATAATATGAGACATGTCCTATTGTGCTGCGTATGACGTGGTGCAATAGGCCATTAGGGGAATAAATCTGCAGTGAATGTGCAGGAATCTGCAGCAGCGGTACGGGCCCTTCTACATTATTTTTTGCAAGCCAAAAACCTGAAGCCTCACACCAGCGTATGGGAAAAACGCTCGCCACGGCGCAACCTGTGCATGAAAAAGGTTGGATGACGTAAACCTAGAGGTGTGTTTTTGCACAGGCAGCGCCAGTTCACACGCGCACATGACACACCCCTTCCGTGGATAAAAAGACTAGTAGCCTAATGAGTTTCAGATGTCTTCTTTTTTCCGTGTTCTATGTATTGCGTTTATGCACAGCTCCCATAGAATTCTATGGGGACCTTTGCTGAGCAAAGAGATAAAGCAGGTCCTACATTTTCCGCGCACGCTAAATTCCCCCCAAAACACGCTCACTATTGTCCACGCATTGAGATTAATGAGTTCTACTCTGTGTTTTTCTTGCACAAAGTCATGTGAAGGCGTCTTAGGGTGCTCTGACACAAGCGCATGTGCAGAAACGCTTGCGATAGTGTGATTTTTTGCGCTGTTGAGGTCATTCTCTGGCATGCATGTTTGCGCTTATTACTATACTTTCTGCACTGTGATTTAAAGCTGTGCAGCCTGATTAGTCCGCGGGGTTAGTTATTTCCCCGCAAAATTATGCAGGTCATTGCATAATTTCATGAGGATTGGGTGCGTAATTGTGCCCCCCCACCCCCCTAATAGACTCCTAAGATGCCTTTGTGGCTCATAGGTGCATCAAAATAAAGCGTCTCATGTTTTGATTTTATTTGCACATGGAAAAGGCGCACGCAAAATCAAAAAGGAATCCATTGAAGACAATAGGTTCTGTGTGACGCATGCACTCATGTAGAGAGCCCTCAGGGATGTTTGGTTGCATACATGCAGCGTATCGACACAACCAACGTTTGCCTATGCCTGTGTGAATGAGCCCTTGAAGTAATGATGCATGCTAATACGGTCAGGCTGGTGCGGCCATCTTTGTCTTCCCAGGACCGGAGGTTCTCTTTAAGCAATAATAATGTTAATTAATGTAGACACATTTGTAAAATAATTTTTTTTTCCAATTTTTGTAGAGAATTCTCAATGATGATTTGCTGTGCTTCATGCGGACTCGCTATCATTGGAGAGGCGATTACTGAGCGCCGGCAGCGCAGCTGCTATTTTTAGGCTGGCATGAGCGCTGTTTAATAAACATTTATAAGGTTCGTCAGATGGACTCGTCCCTTTCCTCTAAACAATATGGCTGCCAGGGAAAACTCCCCGAGAGGCGTTCTACCTGAGTGCACAGTGCCAGATTGATGTGTTGCATTCCGACAGTTGGTTTTTTATGTACAAAATTTGTTTGGCATGACCAAGCTGCTCACATCAATATATTATTAAAGGGAGAAACAAACAAGCAGGGAGAAAACTGAACTAAATATTTCCTTTCTTCACAATTTCTTTCCAGCTGCCCCTTATTTCCCAGCTAACGTCATAGCGGGAGAGTCCCAGCCTTATTCCTATCCCAATTAAATGTACCCCGATCCTTAATCGGGAAACAAATGTGGAAGAGAAGATTACTTAGTGGATCTGAATGGATATTGTTCTTGTCATCTTGTGAAGTTGTCTCTCTCCCTTGTATCTTGAGAGAACAACGGGACCTTCTGGGCTGTACGAGAAGTCTTGAATTTTTAATGAAGGTCCCTGAAATGCAGGGCAGCAAGATGTTGTCACCTCGGCATATTTTATCCCTGATCAAACAATAGTTGGCAGATGTTGTAAACTTGTAACAGTGTCTAATCTACACCGGCTGCTGGTTTGGTAACAAAAGTACAAGTTCTCACCCAGTTGCTGTTCTAGCCCGTATCATTGTGATTGGGATTGTTTCCATATAGCACTCACAAGCTCACTCATTGTATCTGAATCCTGACTGTACATGTAATATTAATGGACAATGCCAAACAAATCTGTTGTTTTATGTTATTACCTTTATAAGGGTAATTACATGTTATTGAACAAAATGTCCTGTAGAGTTTTTTCCTTATACAGCCAAGCACTACTGTGGGTAGAATGCATTATAGGGCTCAAGCACACAAGCATATTACGAATAAGGCACCCATAGACATCTGTGGGGCCCTACTGCGCTTCCAGATTTTTCCAATTTTATAGAGCTCAAACAGAGCTATGTTCCCCCAGAAGCTTTGCAGGGTCATATATATATACACATAGATGGATGGATGGATGGATGGATGGATGGATGGATAGATACATAGATAGATAGATAGATAGATAGATAGGAGATAGATAGGAGATAGATAGATAGATAGATAGATAGAAAGATAGATATTAGATAGATAGATATGAGATAGATAGATAGATAGATAGATAGATAGATAGATAGATAGATAGATAGATAGATAGATAGATAGGAGATAAATAGATAGATAGATAGATAGGAGATAGATAGATAGATAGATAGATAGGAGATAGATAGATAGATAGATAGATAGATAGATAGATAGGAGATAGATAGATAGATAGATAGATAGATAGATAGATAGATAGATAGATAGATAGGAGATAGATAGATAGATAGATAGATATGAGATAGATAGATAGGAGATAGATAGATAGATAGATAGGAGATAGATAGATAGATAGATAGATAGATAGATAGATAGATAGATAGATAGATAGATATATGTCATGTCGATTAATATAAATATATATACAGATAAATAGATGTGTGTATATATAAAATTGCATATATATATATATATATATATATATATATATATATATATATATGTATATGTATGTAATTTGTGATGTGCCATTTCACATTACAGTTTTTGGATGGCGATGCTCATACAAGTATTTCCATCTATCTGTGTATTGTCACTATACTCTCTGGCCATATTACTTCCAATATAGATGACAAGAAGCTCTTTATTTTTTCCTTCTTCCGGCAGCTAGAACCCATGCTGGTTTGCCTTGTTGGCAATGATTGATTACCCAATATCTAATTAAACCTGATCCAATCACTTATTATGCAGAGTGGAACAAACAAACTGAAGTTGACTGTCATGCCGGTGATTGATGATACTGCCAATCCAGCTTTTGTTGCGTCTAATGTCCTGACGCTTGTAACAACCAGTCAAAGCTGTGCTGGACAAAGTGTTCTGTCATTCTCCACATGAATTCTGCCTTGCACCTTTTATTTTTCAAATTAACCCTTCTTAAAAGAAGGGGTTGGAACACTGAAAGTCATATATTTATTTTTGCTTAATCAGATAAAGGCTCACTAAGGATACAGGGGGAATTGGAACTGCAAAAGACTCATGTAAGTTTCGATGAAAAAGAAGCATGAATTAGATGATAGCTTTGGGGGTTATTTAGAACTTACCTGGGTGGTTCATGTTTTATGTCAATTGGGTTATATTTATAGAGCTTTACAGAACTCCACCACTAACTACACTTACAAGCATTAATACTGTCACTTTTGCATTAAGGGGCCGACTAATCCATTGTTTACATTTAAAAATGTATTTTCTCACTTATTGAAAATGATCATCCGTATGTTAAAGTTTAGCCGTGTTATGGAACTCTGCATGCAAGAGCAGTGGTTTGTCAGGGGGTGAAAACAGATTTGATTTTGTCGCACAATCATTATAGCTTTTGTTCCTGACGAAGCAATGACTGATATAAGGGACCAGTCTTCAAATCGATCCACATTAATCCCGTTAAATCTGATTGACTTATAATGTTGTCCATCAGGATTCCACTTTTTCTGACCTCAAGAATACTTCAGATGCTATTCTTGCTGTCGAACATACCAGAACCATTAGCAGGGAACAGAAAACAGTGTTAGCAGAGCCTTAGTATTTTCCTGCAGAGTGTTACCGACTGGAAACCTTTGAGTCAACTCCTGTCCTCTTAGTAGGTCTTTCTTTCCGTGTTCTCGTAGGCCCGGCAACATGGCTAGGGTGTAAACCAAACCGGAGTACCCATGCACATACAGCTGTTCCACATCAAGTAGTGTGGTGTTTGGTAGGTGAGAGACCATCCATGTTTCTGCTTGTGGGGAGCACCACAAGGCTGTAAGCAGTCTTATGGGCCATACAATGCACCCTGGAAAAAAAAGTATGCAAATGAGTGCCAGAGTAGAAACCCTAAGTATCAATATGACCTTTTAATAGGCACTGTATTCTGGTAGGGACGTTCATCTCTACCAAGGTATATGATATGCTACACCCTCAAGATGCACTCATTACCACCTGACTGATATTGATGGCCTCTCACTTAGCCAACCAAAATCTTACTGTGCACTGATGAGGGGCAAGAACTTTGCCATACAGCTGTATGTATATTGTACTCTGGTTTAACTTAAAACCCTAATCATGTTGTAAGACTTGTTAAAAGGTCAGACATAGAGTCATAGGGCAGACAATTTACAGTAGGAGGCGCTGTAAAGGTTTATTCCATCACTGTTGTACTTAAACAATGAAAGCATAGTCCCTGAAATATTCTTTTGTAAGCTTTGCTGTATATGATAATAGAACGCTCACCTCCACGCCAGATTATGTTTTCCCTTCTGTCACATTCTGGGAACAGCTCCTCCTTGAAGTACTTCTTAGTCCGCTGCCGCTCGATCCGACCAGCTTCCCATATAGAGCATGCAATAATATTCCGGAGCTCGGACTTCTTAAGAAGTAACTTCCATTCTTTATGTAAACATCGTGCTCACAGCATCATGGTTACATGGTTACACGGTGTTTACAGACCACTTGTAACCATGATGCTGTGAGCACGAAGTCCGAGCTCCTGAATATTTTTGAAAGCTTTGGTCTTTCTCATATGTTATGTATACCGCTTCAGAGCGCAGCCAATCAGCAGCTAGGGCTCCCTAATGATGTCACCAAAAGTGTCCTCCATCTTGCATATGGGCAGTAGTTGCATTGAACACTTGTATTACATGACCATGTCATATATAACATAAGCCCAGTGTTACTGACTGACATTTTACAGTGGAGCACCAGACAGGGAAGCTGCATCAGGTAGATATGCCTATATAATTGTGGTGTGTTAGGAAGAGATATTCTACAGAGGATATATTATTGCTGGTGTGAAAGCTTGTAAACCGGCAGAGAACCTAAACAGGATTCTATTGGACAACACATAGAAAGAGGCTGCATCATATACCTATATAAAGCATGATCTGCTGCTGTGCACGTATATAGAAAGGAAGCAGACAGACAAACTACGCTTTGGTTGTGGGAAATATTGTAGTTCTCTCTTTGTGGCCTCAGATGTCGTTGAAAGTTGCCAGTCCAACTACTACTAATTCTTTGCAGACCTTACGCAGTTAGCAGTGGGGTTTGTGGAATTCAATTATGCTGCGCCAAACAGGGACAATGTGCAAATATACAAGTTGTACTATGTAGCCCCCTGTTCTAATATATAGTGCCAACAAGTGATTACAGCTTATTTAACTGGCAGTAGATTTTTTGTTAATATAAAACACTAGCTTACCCATCACGCGTTGCTGCGAAGACAGACAGACAGACATACATTTGTTTTTATATATCTAGATAACAACCAATCACAGCACAGCTTTCATGTTACCTCAGTGGTATAATATACAACAACCAATCACAGCACAGCTTTCATGTTACCTCAGCAGTATAAAAAATAGCAACCAATCACAGCGCAGCTTTCATGTTACCTCAGCAGTATAATATATAACAACCAATCACAGCACAGCTTTCATGTTACCTCAGTATAATATATAACAACCAATCACAGCACAGCTTTCATGTTACCTCAGCATTCTCAATATCCAGCAATTGTCTTGCGAAACGTTCGGCGGATGCATCATTTTCTGGTTGAACACTCATCCCGTTGCTCGTAATGCCTTTTGCTTTCGTGCTTGAGATGGAAATCAAACGATCTTTGTCTGGGGGCATAACTGTCGACGATGCTCGCACGCGCGCCACCTATCGTAGGATAGATGTACTATGCCAGTAATCTTCCCAGGAGTGTACTCAGCAACTTCCCAAAGTCTCATGGCAATTGGATGAATGGTGTAGTAATGCATAAAGGACAGACAGACAGTCATTCATTTATATATATATATATATATATATATATATATATACATATATATATATATATATGACATCAAGAAGATCAAGAAGTGAGAGAATTAGATTCCGTACGTAAAATTTGGACACTAATTCTTTTGCGCATAGAATTGAATAATGGAGTTGGGACCCATTAGCTTTTCCTATTTATGACATAATCAATGCCCGTGCCAAATTACATCGGGAAGAGAAAGAATTAGATTCCATACGTAAAATTTGAACGCAAATTCTTTTGCACTTGGAATTGAATAATCGAGTTGGGACCCATTAACTGTTCCTATTTATGACATAATCAATGCTCGTGCCAAATTTCATGTTTCTATGACATCAGGAAATAAGAAAATTAGATTCCGTACGTAAAATTTGGATGCTAATTCTTTGGCGCTTAGAATTGAATAATCGAGTTGGGACCTATTAATTTTTCCTATTTATGACATAATCAATGCTCATGCCAAATTTCAAGTTTCTATGACACCGGGAAGTGAGAGAATTAGATTCCGTACGTAAAATTTAGACACTAAATCTTTTGCGCTTAGAATTGAATAATCGAGTTGGGACCCATTAGCTTTTCCTATTTATGACATAATCAATGCTCGTGCCAAATTTAACGTTTCTATGACATTGGGAAGTGATGGAATTAGATTCTGTACGTAAAATTTGGACGCTAATTCTTTTGCGCTTAGAATTAAATAATCAGGTTGGGACCCATTAGCTTTTCCTATTTATGACATAATCAATGCTTGTGCCAAATTTCAAGTTTCTATAACATTGGGAAGTGAGAAAATTTGATTCCGTACTTAAAATTTGGACGCTAATTCTTTTGCGCTAGAATTGAATAATCGAGTTGGGACCCATTAACTTATCCTAATTTTGACATATTTTAATGCTCGTGCCAAATTTCAAGTTTCTATGACATTTGGAAGTGAGAAAATTAAATTCCGTACGTAAAATTTGGACGCTAATTCTTTGGCGCTTAGAATTGAATAATCGAGTTGGGACCCATGAACTTTTCCTATTTATGACATAATCAATGCTCGTGCCAAATTTCAAGTTTCTATGGCATTGGGAAGTGAGAGGATTAGATTGAGTACGTAAAATTTGGACGCTAATTCTTTTGTGCTTAGAATTGAATAATCGAGTTGGGACCCATTAACTTTTCCTATTTATGACATAATCAATGCTCGTGCCAAATTTCAAGTTTCTATGACATTGGGAAGTGAGAGAATTAGATTCCGTGCGTAAAATTTGGACGCTAATTCTTTGGCGCTTAGAATTGAATAATCGAGTTGGGACCCATGAACTTTTCCTATTTATGACATAATCAATGCTCGTGCCAAATTTCATGTTTCTATGACATTTGGAAGTGAGAAAATTAAATTCCGTACGTAAAATTTGGACGCTAATTCTTTGGTGCTTAGAATTGAATAATCGAGTTGGGACCCATGAACTTTTCCTATTTATGACATAACCAATGCTCGTGCCAAATTTCAAGTTTCTATGACGTCGGGAAGTGAGAGAATTAGATTCCGTACGTAAAATTTGGACGCTAATTCTTTTGCGCATAGAATTGAATAATCGAGTTGGGACCCATTAGCTTTTCCTATTTGTGATATAATCAATGCTCGTGCCAAATTTCCTGTTTCTACTACATCGGGAAGTGAGAGAATTAGTGGCAATTATGGAAATCGAACGATCTATGTGGGGGGGGGGGCGTAACTGTCGACTACGCTCGCAAGCGCGCCATTTATCATAGGATAGTTGTACTATGCCTATAATCTTCTCAGGAGTGTACTCAACAACTTCCCAAAGTTTCATGGCGACCGGATGAATGGTGTAGTAGCGCATAAAGGACACACAGACAGACAGACAGACCGACACGCAGACAGACACGCAGACATACACACAGACACACATGCATACATTCAATTTTATATATATAGAAAACAAAAACTAAATAGGGAAACAGCAAATACACACTGTGTGTCAGCGGTCTCAGACATTAAGGCTGGGTTCCCAGGGGCCGTAATTGCTGCGGAATGTCCGTGCAAGCTTTCTTCACGGACATTACACCCACGGCTTTTTATCCCACGATAGCCAGCAAAGTGGCCGAGATTTGCAAAAATCTCTTCCACACGCTGCGGCTGTTCCGTTGCGGCCAAGCTGCGCTGAAATTGACATGCGATGTAGAATTCAAAGCCACGGCATGTCAATTATTTCCCCGTTTCCATGGCGACCGATTTCATCCCTATGGGGAGAGGTGGCCGCAGCAGAATGCAGGCAGCGAAGCTGCTTCAAAATCCACGGTGAAAGGCAGATCATTTTTGAGAATCGTTTATTTCTCTTTCAGAGCGTTCAATTCTACATGAGACACGGAGCAGAGAGTGTTTAAATGAAGTGAACGCACCGCCTGGGATCTTTATACTTTGAATACATATAGGCGAACAGCAGCACTCACCGCCACCAGTCCGGGGGGATTTGTAATGAGGTACATCGTTAACCTTGTCTGCGCGCCCAAACTGGGAATGGCTCCAGATTCCCACAAAGAATCCACGTCATGCAATAAGGAGAGGTCAGGCAGCAGATTTGGTGCGATTGAATTTATGCATCCATACGAATACACCAACAGTTATGCCTCCTCTGCACACAAGATTGCAACGTTTCGACTCTGAAACTGAGTCTTTGTCAATATTTTGTATTGAAATAAAATTGAATCGTAGATTATGGGCTTTAATATGACATTGTAACTAAATTTAAATTAAGATTATGGGGTGCTTGACATATTGTAAGTTACTGTGCTGAATCCATTGGGGGTCGGGATGGGCTGTGCGCATGTGCTGTCTCCTGATATCACTATTGTATATCTATTGCCATGGGCTTGGAACTCATTTTGGATCGCACACCTATGCGCATGCACCGACAGCCAGATCATGTGATGGCGCAGTGCATTGTGGGATGCCGCACATGCGCAATAGCATGGCTAGGACGCAAGAATGGAGGGGCCGAACGCCATGACGATACCGTATCCAGGTGTAATCTATGGTGACAGGTTATACTCTTTGGAATGCTATGCTCTGATTTGTGTACACATTATGTTTGATTTGTATATATATGTGCATATGAGTGCTATTGTTTTATACTTGAAACAGACTCCACAAAGTCGAAACGTTGTATGTGGACTGTGAAGGCATAAAGATGATATTTTATGCCGCACTACTTATGCTGTCCCCGCTGCTCGATTTCACTCGGAAGAACTGGGTCTCAATTGGATCGGACCTATTGGTGACTCAGCCTAAAAATCCATCCAGCTATATCGTGGGGAGAAGTGTGCTGCTGGTAGTTCCTTTTTCATAATCTTGTGATAAGCCATAAATGTGTAAAACAGGTCTAACTTTTAATAATAATATTCTAATAAATTTCAGATATTCTATAAGAATATGAAAACAAATGACAATAATAACAATTAAATGATCTTTGTTACTTCCTTTTTTTCTGAAATAGTGAAATAATTGAATACATTTTTACATTAAATGAAGCCATTAGAAATGTTGTTTGCCCCACACTGATGATTTTGTATCCTTTCTGGAGCTCAGCACAGTATTTAATCCTAAAGTTAACTATTTTTAAAAGCAAATCGTATTCCTATAATACAGTTTAATTTAATCTTTAACATTCTAGTGGCTGATACCTATGACAGTAGCCTCTGGCTTCTTCTGAGTTTATGCCAAGGAAAAATTATGTGACACATATCAAACAAGCGAGAAATGACACTGGACAACATTAATCAGAACTTTCTCATTTCCCCAAGAATTAAACATTAAATAATTAATTTCAGCACTATAGGCAGCCATAAGAGATGCTTTGTGCCTCCCCGCTGGTGAGAATTTGTCCTTGTCTGATGGAGTAGATTGATATATTTATTATTTATCAGATTAATCATCGCTAGGAACATTATAGATTGGCAGGGTAGTTCCAGCGAGTGGAACTACAGAGGTTTGTTATTGCAGTATGGGTGGGTGCAACACATCAGTGGCATAATAAAGACAAGGAGTATGTAAGAGAGAGGATGGGCACACTTGGAGCCAAACTCACCCTCCAGCACTGTGGTTTTTATTTTTCTTAAATCTTTCTCTCAAACAAGTTAGAAAAAGGAAGATGTCATTGATCTGGAAGCTCAATCGAGACTGACAACTCCTCGGGTCATTTTTGTTTCTGTTTGCTAAGAGTTGAAGTGGTACTGCAAGAAGTGGATGAGAATAGCAAAATTTTGATCATTATTTTTATTATTTTTTTTTCTTTTTGGTAGAAAGAAGTACAGATGAGTGAAATAAAATGCAGTATTGTTTTGAAAATTTCCTTTTAATCTTTCTCAGGTGTCAGTGGATCTCGTGTTTGGAGAGTATTTTCATTTACAGTTTTCACTGGTGATAAAATATCCATGACATCAACTATACTACCATATCAAACGGCTCCAAAACAAAATACATGAAAGGAAACAATAATAATTAGCACTTAGTACTTATATAACTGAGTTAAACATTTAACAAACCATAATAATAATACTCATATCCCATTCTACAAATACACTCGACAGACATCCTAGAAAACAGCACAAATTGTACTATGATAGAGCCCTAATCACAGACAACACAGTCCACCACAACAGAGCAGACATCACGCTCATGGACAAACATAACAAAACCACAATCATCATAGACATATCCATCTAAAACACTTGCAACATTCATAATACACTGAGGAAACCAATAGATACACTCAACTCACGCAGGAGGGGAGATAACGCGGGAGGATGGAGATGGGACTTTTTGTGCCTGTCATCCTTTCTATCACCGAGGTTGGACCACATACACTGTACAAAAGTCTAGAAACTTTACATCTAAACAAAAACATATTCCTGTTGCTGCAGAAAGCTGCCAGACTAAATGCATGTCACATCATCAGGACGTTTCTAGACCTGGACACACATGAACAACACATAGGTTTAATTTTTTGCATTGCTTTGGTTGCTCCGCCTTGACCGATGTCCGGCTTACCACTTGGTGCCAGTACTAACCGAGTTAAACATTTAATACTCCGTAATTATAATAACTTATTTTCAAACAATCACATAACATTTTCATAGTATAGAATTCACCATGTAAAGAAGTATCTGATTGCCATAGGTAAAACGGAAAAAAAAGGGTTGGTACCGTGTTAGACAGTAGAGCATAATGTGATTGTTCTCAGTAAGAGAAACCAAGTAACCTTGAAGATATATGGCTGAGGAAGGATTCTCAGAGGATATGAAAGCTTGCAAAGATATCATGTAGAGATGAGCGAACGCGTTCGTCCGAGCTTGATATTCGTGCGAATATTAGGGTGTTCGGGATGTTCGTTATTCGTGACGAACACCATGCGGTGTTCTGGTTACTTTCACTTCCTTCCCTGAGACGTTAGCGCGCTTTTCTGGCCAATTGAAAGACAGGGAAGGCATTACAACTTCCCCCTGCAACGTTTAAGCCCTATACCACCCCCCTGCTGTGAGTGGCTGGCGAGATCAGGTGTTCGCCTAATATAAAAGTCGGCCCCTCCCGCGGCTCGCCTCAGATGCGGTGTGAGTTAGATGAGGGACAGTGCTGTTTATACCGGAGCTGCTGTAGGGAAAGAATTGGTAGTTAGTGTAGGCTTCAAGACCCCCCAAAGGTCCTTATTAGGGCCACTGATAGCTGTGTGTTGGCTGCTGTTAGCAGTGGGATTTTTTTTTTTCTCAAAGTCGCCTCTGCAGACCGTTGCACCTGGCATTAGGGACAGAAGTGCTGCATAGGCAGGGAGAGTGTTAGGAGTGAGTGTAGCCTTCAAGAACCTCAACGGTCCTTTCTAGGGCCATATTTATCCGTGTGCAGTACTGTCCAGGCTGCTGTTGGCTGTGCTGCATTTTTTTGGGGCTTCTCAAAATCGCCTCTGCAGAGCATTCCACCCTCCATTGATACTGCAGGGAAAGAATTGTATAGGCAGGGCCACAACACAGTTATTATTCATAGAATATACGCAGTGCTGCCTGTTGGTGGGAAAAACCTGAAAACAAATCTATTTGTCCAGCCTCTGTCCGTCCTAACGCCTGTGGACACGTGTGAGCTGCGTGAAAAACATTGCTAAATCATACGCAGCCAGCTACGGTTTACTGCTGGGTTCGCCATTTGCTTTCCTTAATTGGGAAAAAAAATACCTGCTCTCCAAGAGTTATAATAACTCTGCTACCCTCACGTTCTGTGACACATAAGCAGGGACACAGCGCAGTTATTAAACTTCGCAGGTTCATTGAATATACGCAGTGCTGCCTGTTGGTGGGAAAAAACTGAAAAGAAATCTATTTGTCCAGCCTGTGTCCGTCCTTACGCCTGTGGAGACGTGTGAGCTGCGTGAAAAACATTGCTAAATCATACGCAGCCAGCTACGGTTTACTGCTGGGTTCGCCATTTGCTTTCCTTAATTGGGAAAAAAAATACCTGCTCTCCAAGAGTTATAATAACTCTGCTACCCTCACGTTCTGTGACACATAAGCAGGGACACAGCGCAGTTATTAAACTTCGCAGGTTCATTGAATATACGCAGTGCTGCCTGTTGGTGGGAAAAAACTGAAAAGAAATCTATTTGTCCAGCCTGTGTCCGTCCTTACGCCTGTGGAGACGTGTGAGCTGCGTGAAAAACATTGCTAAATCATACGCAGCCAGCTACGCTTTACTGCTGGCTTCGCCATTTGCTTTCCTTAATTGGGAAAAAAAATACCTGCTCTCCAAGAGTTATAATAACTCTGCTACCCTCACGTTCTGTGACACATAAGCAGGGACACAGCGCAGTTATTAAACTTCGCAGGTTCATTGAATATACGCAGTGCTGCCTGTTGGTGGGAAAAAACTGAAAAGAAATCTATTTGTCCAGCCTGTGTCCGTCCTTACGCCTGTGGAGACGTGTGAGCTGCGTGAAAAACATTGCTAAATCATACGCAGCCAGCTACGCTTTACTGCTGGCTTCGCCATTTGCTTTCCTTAATTGGGAAAAAAAATACCTGCTCTGCCACAGTTAATAACTCTGCTACCCTCACGTTCTGTGACACATAAGCAGGGACACAGCGCAGTTATTAAACTTAGATAATTCATTCACTAGAGGCAGTGGGGCCTTTCGTTTTCCAAAAAGGGCAAAAATTATATTTGGCCTGCAGTCTTGCGCCAATTTATTTCCTGCCTGGGAAATCTAATCACTGGTAATACAGCATGCTGAGGGGTAGGGGTAAGCCTAGAGGACGTGGACGTGGACGTGGCCGAGGACGCGGAGGGCCAAGTGAGGGTGTGGGCACAGGCCAAGCTCCTGATCCAGGTGTGTCGCAGCTGTCTGCTGCGCGATTAGGAGAGAGGCACGTTTCTGGCGTCCCCACATTCATCGCCCAATTAATGGGTCCACGCGGGAGACGGTTATTAGAAAATGAGCAGTGTGAGCAGGTCCTGTCCTGGATGGCAGAAAGTGCTTCGAGCAACCTATCGTCTACCCGCAGTTCTGCGCCGTCCACTGCTGCCAATCCGAATCCTCTGTCTGCTGCTCCTCCTTCCTCCCAGCCTCCTCACTCCACTACAATGACACCTGCTCAGGAGCGGGAACACTCCCAGGAACTGTTCTCGGGCCCCTGCTTAGATTGGGCAGCAGCGGTTCCTCTCCCACCAGAGGAGTTTATCGTCACTGATGCCCAACCATTCAAAAGTTCCCGGGGTCCGGGGGAAGAGGCTGGGGACTTCCGCCAACTGTCTCAACAACTTTCTGTGGGTGAGGAGGACGATGACGATCAGACACAGTTGTCTTGCAGTGAGGTAGTAGTAAGGGCAGTAAGTCCCAGGGAGCAGCGCACAGAGGATTCGGAGGAAGAGCAGCAGGACGATGAGGTGACTGACCCCACCTGGTGTGCAACGCTTACTCAGGAGGACAGGTCTTCAGAGGGGGAGTCAAGGGCATCAGCAGGGCAGGTTGCAAGAGGCAGTGCGGTGGCCAGGGGTAGAGGCAGGGCCAGACCGAATAATCCACCAAGTGTTTCCCAAAGCGCCCCCCCGCGCCATGCCACCCTGCAGAGGCCGAGGTGCTCTAAGGTCTGGCAGTTTTTCACAGAGACGCCTGACGACCGACGAACAGTGGTGTGCAACCTTTGTTGCGCAAAGCTCAGCCGGGGAGCCAACACCAACAGCCTCACCACCACCACCATGCGCAGACATATGATGGCCAAGCACCCCACAAGGTGGGACGAAGGCCGTTCACCGCCTCCGGTTTGCACCCCTGCCTCTCCCCCTGTGCCCCAACCTGCCACTGAGATGCAACCCCCCTCTCAGGACACAGGCACTACCGCCTCATGGCCTGCACCCACACCCTCATCTCCGCTGTCCTCGGCCCCATCCAGCAGTGTAGTTCAGCGCACCGTTCAGCCGTCGCTTGCGCAAGTGTTCGAGCGCAAGCGCAAGTACGCCGCCACGCACCCGCACGCTCAAACGTTAACCGTCCGCATCGCAAAATTCATCAGCCTTGAGATGCTGCCGTATAGGGTTGTGGAAACGGAGTCCTTCAAAAGTATCATGGAGGCGGCGGCCCCGCGCTACTCAGTTCCCAGTCGCCACTACTTTTCCCGATGTGCCGTCCCAGCCCTGCACGACCACGTCTCCCGCAACATTGTGCGCGCCCTCACCAACGCGGTTACTGCCACGGTCCACTTAACTACGGACACGTGGACAAGCACAGGCGGGCAGGGCCACTACATCTCCCTGACGGCACATTGGGTGAATTTAGTGGAGGCTGGGACAGAGTCAGAGCCTGGGACCGCTCACGTCCTACCCACCCCCAGAATTGCGGGCCCCAGCTCGGTGGTGGTATCTGCGGAGGTGTATGCTTCCTCCACTAAAGCACCCTCCTCCTCCTCCTCCTCCTCTGTCTCACAATCAAGATGTGTTAGCAGCAGCATGTCGCCAGCAGTCGGTGTCGCGCGGTGTGGCAGCACAGCGGTGGGCAAGCGTCAGCAGGCCGTGCTGAAACTACTCAGCTTAGGCGATAAGAGGCACACGGCCCACGAACTGCTGCAGGGTCTGACACAGCAGACCGACCGCTGGCTTGCGCCGCTGAGCCTCCAACCGGGCATGGTCGTGTGTGACAACGGCCGTAACCTGGTGGCGGCTCTGCAGCTCGGCAGCCTCACGCACGTGCCATGCCTGGCCCACGTCTTTAATTTGGTGGTTCAGCGGTTTCTGAAAAGCTACCCACGCTTGTCAGACCTGCTCGTAAAGGCGCGCCGGCTCTGCGCACATTTCCGCAAGTCCCACACGGACGCTGCCACCCTGCGCACCCTGCAACATCACTTTAAGCTGCCAGTGCACCGACTGCTGTGCGACGTGCCCACACGGTGGAACTCTACGCTCCACATGTTGGCCAGGCTCTATGAACAGCGTAGAGCTATAGTCGAATACCAACTCCAACATGGGCGGCGCAGTGGGAGTCAGCCTCCTCAATTCCTTTCAGAAGAGTGGGCCTGGTTGGCAGACATCTGCCATGTCCTTGGTAATTTTGAGGAGTCTACCCAGGTGGTGAGCGGCGATGCTACAATCATTAGCGTCACCATTCCTCTGCTATGCATCTTGAGAAATTCCCTGCAAACCATAAAGGCAGCTGCTTTGCGCTCGGAAACGGGGGCGGGGGAAGACAGTATGCCGCTGGATAGTCAGGGCACCCTCCTGTCTATTTCACAGCGCGTACAGGAGGAGGAGGAGGATGAGGAGGAGGGGGAAGAGACAGCTTGGCCCGCTGCTGACGGTACACCGGCTGATTGCCTGTCATCCTTTCAGCGTGTATGGCCTGAGGAGGAGGAGGAGGAGGAGGATCCTGAAAGTGATCTTCCTAGTGAAGACAGCCATGTGTTGCGTACAGGTACCCTGGCACACATGGCTGACTTCATGTTAGGATGCCTTTCTCGTGACCCTCGCGTTGCACGCATTCTGGCCACTACGGATTACTGGGTGTACACACTGCTCGATCCACGGTATAAGGAGAACCTGCCCACTCTGATTCCCGAAGAGGAAAGGGGTTCGAGAGTGTTGCTATACCACAGGACCCTTGCGGACAAGCTGATGGTAAAATTCCCAGCCGACAGCGCTAGTGGCAGAAGGCGCAGTTCCGAGGGCCATGTTGCAGGGGATGTGCGTAGATCGAGCAGCATGTACATCCCAGGCAGTGCAACAGTCTTTAAGGGCCTGGCCAGCTTTATGGCTCCCCACCAAGACTGTGTCACCGCTCCCCAGTCACGGCTGAGTCGGCGGGAGCACTGCAAAAGGATGGTGAGGGAGTACGTAGCGGATCGCACGACCATCCTTGGTGACGCCTCTGCCCCCTACAACTACTGGGTGTCGAAGCTGGACACGTGGCCTGAACTAGCCCTGTATGCCCTTGAGGTGCTTGCTTGTCCTGCGGCTAGCGTGTTGTCGGAGAGGGTGTTTAGTGCGGCTGGGGGAATCATCACCGATAAGCGTAGCCGCTTGTCAACCGACAGTGCCGACAGGCTAACACTCATCAAGATGAACAAAGGCTGGATTTCGCCAGACTTCTGTTCTCCACCAGCGGACAGCAGCGATACGTAAGCAATACGTAGGCTGCACCCGCGGATGGAAGCTACGTTCTCTCTCACCATCCAAAACGGGGACATTTGTGCTTCATCAATCTGTGTCTAATATTCCTCCTCCTCCTCCTCCTGCTCCTCCTCCTGAAACCTCACGTAATCACGCTGAACGGGCAATTTTTCTTAGGGCCACAAGGCTCACTCAAATAATTTTTCAGAACAATTTTTATAAGTTTCAATTACCTTAAAAGCGTTGGAACTTTAACTTGAACCAATTTTTCGTTACACTGGGCTGCCTCCAGGCCTAGTTACCACTTAAGCCACATTAACCAAAGCGATTAATGGGTTTCACCTGCCCTCTTGGCTGGCCATGGCCAATTTTTGGGATGTACATTAGTACTGTTGATACAGCAATTTTTGTGGGCCCTCGCCTACAGTGTAATCAAATTAATTTTTAGCCCACCTGCATTACAGCTGACGTTACCTCAGCTGTGTTGGGCAATGCAATGGGATATTTCTATGTACCGCCGGTGGCTTCCTGGCACCCACCCAGGCAGTGGGTCCACAGGGAGTTAAACCTACATGTGTCCACTTGTAAAGAACCCCAGTCTGACTGGGGCATGCAGTGTGGGCCGAAGCCCACCTGTATTACGCACGACATTACTACCTCAGCTGTGTTGGGCAATGCAATGGGATATTTTTGTGTACCGCCGGTGGGTTCCAGGGAGCCACCCATGCTGTAGGTGCACACTGAGTTTTTAATACATCTGTACACTTCTAAAGAACCCGTCTGACTGGGGCATGCAGTGTGGGCCGAAGCCCACCTGTATTACGCACGACATTACTACCTCAGCTGTGTTGGGCAATGCAATGGGATATTTCTATGTACCGCCGGTGGCTTCCTGGCACCCACCCAGGCAGTGGGTCCACAGGGAGTTAAACCTACATGTGTCCACTTGTAAAGAACCCCAGTCTGACTGGGGCATGCAGTGTGGGCCAAAGCCCACCTGCATTAAGCACGACATTACTACCTCAGCTGTGTTGGGCAATGCAATGGGATATTTCTGTGTACCGCCGGTGGGTTCCAGGGAGCCACCCATGCTGTGGGTCGACAGGGACTTCACAATAGGGAGTTGTACCTGCCTGTGTCTATGAATTAAAAAGCCCGGTCTGACTGGGGCATGCAGACACCTTGACAGAATGAATAGTGTGTGGCACATAGGTTCCCCATTGCTATGCCCACGTGTGCAGCTCCTGATGGCGGTGGCACAGGATTCTATTTCTCATTGCTTCTGTACAGCATTGTGGGCTATCGCTCCGCCACTTTTAAAGAGGGTCGCTGCCTAGCCGTGCCAACCTCTGCAGTGTATGCCTGAGGTCCCTCGTCATGGCAGACGCAATTCTAAATAGACATGAGCGTGGTGTGGCATGAGGGCAGCTGAAGGCTGCGCAGGGACACTTTGGTGTGCGCTGTGGGGGGGAGGGGGTGCGGTTGGGCAGCATGTAACTCAGGAGAAGTGGCAGTGGAGTGTCATGCAGGCAGTGATTGTGCTTTGTTGGAGGTAGTGTGGTGCTTAGCAAAGGTATGCCATGCTAATGAGGGCTTTTCAGAAGTAAAAGTTGTTGGGAGGGGGGGGGGCCCACTCTTGCCGCTATTGTGGCTTAATAGTGGGACCTGTGAACTTAGGATGCAGCCCAACATGTAGCCCCTCGCCTGCCCTATCCGTCACTGTGTCATTCCCATCACTTTCCTGAATTGCCCAGATTTTCACACATGAAAACCTTAGCGAGCATCGGCGAAATACAAAAATGTTCTGGTCGCCCATTGACTTCAATGGGGTTCGTTGTTCGAAACGAACCCTCGAGCATCACGGGAAGTTCGTTACGAATAACGAACACCCGAACATTTTGGTGTTCGCTCATCTCTAATATCATGTGTTTTTGTTAGGCATTAAAAGGTATCATATCTACAAGATTACTTGGTTTCTCTTACTGAGGACAATCACATGATTGCTATAGGAAACAATACTGTTTTACTTATAGTGTCATCATGCATTATGTCTTATTTTTAACATGGGTCGGGAGGGGTGTTGTCTCTCCTTAAGGAGAGCAAGTAAGAAGAGATATGCAGACACCTAGGAGGTGAGGGAGGAGACTGATAAGGCAATTCATGCTCCCCTGGGTAATATATGCAAATAAGGAAGATGGAACAATACCTCTTCAGCACCATATATTAAGATATTCCTATTTTGAGATGAAAGCTCCTCTTGAAGCTTTGCCCATATGTTCTTTAAGAAGAACTACTAAATAGGAAATTAGCATCCTGGAAATCGGTGTGCTTCTTTTAAACCTGATGAATGAGCAGTATGGCTGTCCTTATTTAAATATCGCATGACTCAATGATCTAGATTTTATTTATTTTTTAATTGTAAAAAAGGGCTGAATTTGTAAAATGATATTTTCAGATCTTGACAAAGCCATTTAGCAAGTTGCTATTGATCTACAGAAAGTCTGAGGAAACAAGTTTTTTTGTGTTTTTAAAATATTTGTTTGTGCCATTCAAAGGAAACGTATCTTCTTGAATTGAAATTCTCTGCACACATAAACAGAAAGGAATGTGGCATGCACCCATCTTTCTCTAGTGAATATAAGTTAATGGAACAGAAGCATTACACTCTGCTGCACCTGCATTCAAGTATTCATAACTCTCTGGGAAAATGTGAACCAAACCTGCATTCTTTCTTATTAGCTGGCTTTAAAATGTCAGTTTACACTTGCTTCCATCTGGATTTAATTTTCAAAAGTTATTTCCACAGCCAACATCAATAAGCATTTTATGAATAGCAATAAAAATTGCCACCTTAACTGATTGTGCGGGGGTGTCTATGTATTAAACTGTGACAGGTCCAGGATAAATGCTTGCATATTTAGGGAGCTTTGCATGTGATAGCACTCACTTGTCAGAATGATTTTACCTTAAGTTTTTTTTTTCTTATGCAAAAACACATCCGGAAGCATAGGAACATTTACAAGAACACGACTTATCAATTCAATGTAAACAATCACTGTATTTATACACATGTCGAGGCTACTAAATATTAATGGGTTACTAATGTGACTGTGTATATCTAGCTTGGGTAGTCACAAAGCATTATGTTTTCGGCCTAGTAAGTAAACATTAAACATTAAATTATATTTACATGCATAGATATGTTTCTGTTATTTGTGATAACACATATGTTCATATTAAAAGGGTGCAAACTACCTACCGTGATTGACAGGTCTGCAATGTAAATCTGAACTGTAAAGCAAACTTCTAAGGACCAACCTAAGAGTGATATCACATACTGAAACTATATATTACACAGGATCTACCACTGAATAAATTAGTGAGGTCTCCGCTCCTTCCTTCTAGTTTTTATTGTAATGTCTATATAAAAATTGAATTAAAGAGAATTGGATTGTCAGGTCCAGGAACTGTTGTTAGTACCAGCCATTGCCGGATCAAACAATATTAACCCCTTAGTGACCAAGCCTGTTTGCGCCTTAATGACCAGGCCAAATTTTGCAAATCTGACACGTGCCAATTTAGCATGGAAAAACACCAGAAAGGTTTTGCATATCCAAGCGATTCTGACATTGTTTTTTCGCCACATGTTGTACTTCATTTAGGTGGAAAAAAAAGACCGATAGAATTTGTGTTTATTTATTAAAAACACCAAAATTGGAAAAATTTTGAAAAAAATCGACATTTCCAACTGCAATATCTCAAATATGTGCAAACATAATATAGAAATTTTTGCTAAGATATATATTTCCATCCGTTTACTTTATTTTGGGCACAGATTGGAAAAACTTTCGTGTTTTTTTAACCATTTAGGAGACGTACAAATTTAACATTACTTTTCAGCATTTTGAGGAACACTTTGTTTTCCTACACCAAGCCAAGATTGGAGAGGCTCATAGGAGTCAAAATGATAGATACTCCCACAAGTGACCCCATTTTAAAAACTACACCCCTTAACGTATTCACTGAGGGGTGTCATGAGTGTTTTAACCCTACATAAGCCTGTTTGTCCCGTGCTCAGAAACATACCCATTGTGGCCCTTCTATTACGTCTGTATGCACAATGGGGCCCAAAATGAAAGGAGCAACCGGTGGCTTTCGGAACATAAATTTTGCTTGAGGGAGATTTAGGCCCTATTGCACACTTGTAGAGCCATTGAGTGACCAAAACGATGGAAAACGCCCACAAGTGACCCCATTTTGAAAAGTAGACCCCTTAACGAATTTATTTAGAGGTACGATGACTTTTTTGACTTCACAGTTTTTAAATGAATCTAAGCCAAGCCGAAGAGAAAAACTTACGATTTTCATTTTTTTGGTAATTCTGTCATTTTAAAAGCAGTTTTTTTGTACAGCACATACATGAATGAAGACTTGCACCACAAAATGGGTACCCCTGTTTGTCCTGTGCTCAGAAACATACCCATTGTGGCCCTAATCTTATGTCTGGATGCACAATGGGGCCCAAAATGAAAGGAGCAACCGGTGGCTTTTGGAACAGAAATTTTGCTTGAAGGAGATTTAGGCCCTATTGCACACTCGTTAAAGCCATTGAGTGACCAAAACGATGGAGAACCCCCACAAGTGACCCCATTTTGAAAAGTAGACCCCTTAATAAATTTATCTAGGGGTACGATGACTTTTTTGACTTCACAGTTTTTGAATAAATCTAAGCCAAGCAGAAGGAAAAAATTAGGATTTTCATTTTTTTGGCAATTGTGTCAATTTAAAAACAGTTTTTTTTATCCAGTGTACATAGGAATGAAGACTTTCACCCGAAAATGGATACCCCCGTTTGTCCCGTGTTCAGAAACATAGCCAATGTGGCCTTAGTCTACTTAAAGAAAACATGGCTAGGCCTATAATGGAAGGAGCACCTGTTGGATTTCAGGGTACAACGGAATAAATTCCAGACCCTATTACCCACTTGTAGAGCCATTGAGCGGCCAAAACAATAGAGAACCCCCACAAATGACCCCATTTTGAAAACTAGACCCCTTAACGAATTCATCTAGGGGTGTACTGCATATTTTGACTCCACAGTATTTGAATGAATCCAAGCAAAGCAGAAGGAAAAAATTAAGATTTTCATTTTTTGGCAATTTTGTCAATTTAAAAACAGTTTTTTTTTGTACAGTGTACATAGGAATGAAGACTTTCACCCCAAAATGGATACCCCTGTTTGTCCCGTGTTCAGAAACATATCCATTGTGGCCCTAATCTACTTACAGGACACATGGCTAGGCCCATAATGGAGGGATTGCCTGCTGGATTTCAGGGCAGAACTGAATAAATTCCAGGCCCCATTGCCCACTTATACGGAAAAAAAATTGACTTCCTAAAAATAATCCCCCCCCCCCATTTTTTGGCATTCCCTAAATATTAGATAAAGGTAATAATATAAACTGCGTTTTATGTCCGAAGACAGGGGTAATTACGGAGGCTGGTTGGGTTAGGCACATGGGGCAGCCGGAAGGGTCCATGGAGGATAATCGCATCTGGATTCAAATGCGGAAGCCTCCAAGAAGATGTTTCATCTCCTCTCACCGATCGCATCGGTGAGGGGAGATGAAACGTCCACTTTTTAAAGAACTTTTACGTGATCGCCATTATGCATTGAATAACGGCGATCACGTGACCAGTAACCGCATACCGCGGCTCCCCGTGACATCTCCAGGCTCTTGGCTACCTTTGGATAACGGTGAACATATGACTGGAAACCGCATACAGCGGTCCCCAGTCATATCTCCCTGCACTCGGCTAACTGTGACAGCCGGGTGCAGGGAGATTTTGAATTCGCCGGGCTCGCATCAGGGCAGCTGAATATGTAACTTTTTTTCAACTTTTATTAACTTTTTTGCGATCGGCGCTATCCATTGGATAGAGCCGATCGCAATGTCGAGAGGGGGGGTTCCGTACAGTCAGGGTTGACAGCTCCATGCTGTCGCTACCTGCGGGCACCGACAGCATGGAGCTGTCACGTCCACAGCCCGAGGGGCTTTATTCTCTGCAGGACACATGTTTTTACGTCCTCAGAGAATAAATCCCACTTCGGCAGGACGTAAAAGCACTATGGGCTGGTCGTTAAGGGGTTAACAGTCACTTTTAGAGTAACAGACAATATTAGAGATTCTAATAAGTAATGTAGCAACACAAATTGTAGCACATATTGTAATATAGCAACACATGATGTGATCACAGTGGACAGTGGCTGGCTATTACAAAAAGTTGGTTAACACTTTTACACAATGCATTAACATATTCAGTGTGTGATACTGTTCTTCAAAATATTTAGTACTTGTACTTTGCCTAGAACTGATATACCTTTTTACGCATTATTTTTCACTAAATATATTGGAATTTATGTCAGCTACATCATCATTTGCACCTCTATCATCATAATTGTTTTGTAATATCCCTAGCATAGCACTGTTTTCAATTTTGTTTTTAAAGAGAATCTGCATATCACCTATAGATTCTTTTTAATATAATTAAAACCTGACAGTGAAAAATATTTTATTCTTCTAATCTGTTTTTATTTTATGATTGTTGATTTTTTTACATTTTATTTTCTTGTCATGTCTATGGAGGCTGCTATCTTGTCTCAAGAGTGGAGATATGTTCTACAGCAGCCTCATGGGCCATTCACACAATGTGCAGGATGTGTTCTATTGAGTTCTATAGGAATCTGTTCTAGACATGTTCTGTGACCTTTACAGAGGTCATTGTGCAAGGAGGGGGAGTAGATAAGCTGTGATCATTACCTATTGTTATGTTCGTGTGGGCTAGTGAGCACCGGGCCCACACAAACATTACCATGGGAACACCAGGTGAAACAACCACCGATTAACACCTCTCCATATTTTCTACAAAGGAAGATAACCGAGGACCTACTTGAGCGGGAACATCGCCCCAATAGGGGATGGCCCAGTAGTCTTCGGATCTGGGCCCTTGCTGACCCTAGGAACTCACCCAGGATAGGATGCATACACAAGCCACCACCGACAGGGAGAACTGGTCAGGATAAGAAGACACACAGAGCCATAATCACACCATACTGCAGCCAACATGCAAACACTAGTACTGGATGTTAATGCTATAAATGTAGGTATTTGTTGACATTTTGGCCAAAATATGGAAGCTAGCGAGCCAAGTCACGGTTCCCGGCAATACTGCTAGTCCTTACACTAACCAGGAGTCCAGCGACATAACCAAACAAAACACAAACCTTTCTAGCAGCCACCACACATAGAACCTGCTCACACAACCCACAGAGAGAGAATGAGAGCAGCGAAAGCTGGACACCTGGAAAGACAGCTTTTATGTGTACTGACCTGGAGAGATTGGCTGACTGGAGACACACACACACCCAGCCAGCCCAATCCCCTACACCTGAGCAGGTAAGCTCCAGAGAACCTGTAGTACCACAGATCTCAGACGACAGACGTGACACCTATTATGAAAATTGGATCTTGTTTTATCTGTAAGTGTTACCTAATGGCCCTTTTACATGGCCGACAATAACCGACTGCATGAGCGCTGACATTACCACTAAGGTTGTTATCGCTCCTGCAAAGCATTTAGACAGATAGCCTGGATTGCGGGCTTTTTGCTGTCTTCTCCCTCAGCACTCCACCTTCTAGGAGGCACTGAGCAGGGAGCATTTTCATAGAACGAGAAGCCAGCAATCCAACAATAGTTTTTATGCTGACTGAAAGTCAGCAATAACGACTTGCGAACGAATAGCGAGTGATTTTTTTTGCATTTACCCTGCACGATTATCACTCAAATTTGTTTGTGTAAACCTGTTGGATTCTTGGATTTTTAAAACCGTATTTATTGTGCTATGGAAAAGTTTTTATAGGAAACAAGAAATTATTTAAAAAACTATGTTTAACTTGTATTATACATAAGGTCATTTTCTGATAGCACAAGTCAGCACACAGATGGCTGTTAACAAGCACTACTATCTCTAAGTTTACTTGCAAAGTGTACAACAACAGAGCAGAGAAAGAACTCTAAACAACATTTCTGAGATGATACTGGTGAGGTTTAACAAATAACTAGTATCAATTATGAGATATGTATAAAAATGGAAGGTGAAAGTCATTAAAACAAATAAAATGCTGTAAAATTCCATAAATGTATTAATACTACAAACTACACATGTTCCAACATTTCATTTAAACCATAAGGATGCACAATAAATCCAATACATTTCTTTTTTCTTTAATTTCTGAAATTTTCCCACAGTTCTCTGTTCTGCTGGGGTTACATATGATGACATATGATGTGGATTTTTATTCTCGTATACGAACAAATATCTATGTTTATTAACACTTTATCTCAAAGGGTTAATAGCCCTCCGCACATATTTTAAATTACATGTATATTCCAATAGGAATATTACATTTCAGGAACTACAATCCAAACATTGTTTTTGTTTTTTTTGGTATAGGGACTCATTGTCTCCCACCTCGATAGTTCACATCCAGGGGTTTCACCTTGTTGTCAATGGGGCTAGCAGCAGCAGCACCGGCCCCATTGAAAACATAGGGAGAAGATTGCACTGCTCTGTCACAGCTGTGACAGGGGAGTCCTTCATCCCCGCAGGTAGCCCCACATCACTGAACACTGTGACAGCACACCGAATGGCTGTGATTGGTCAAAGTGCTCAGCCAATCAGAGGCAGTGCTTCCAGGAGGCGGGGATTTTTCAAGAGTCTGGGACCCAGGGAGAAGACAGCGCTTCTAGGTGATGTATTACTATTTTTTTACATTTTTTCCTGCAGCTAGGGCTTATGTAATGGCTTTGACAGTTGGATTTCCTACTGTCAAAGTTGCATCGAATCGCATGAAAACTGTGCAAATCAAAAAACGCTGTCCTATTTTTTCCAGAAGCAAATTTTAAACACATGTAAAAACCGAATATGTCACCGCTTTCATTGGAAAGCATTGGTCCTAGTAGATCAGTTTTTAAAACGCGCCTATACATGTGTTATACATAAATTCACTCGTCTAACTGAGCCCTAATAGAGTAATGAACATGCATAATATCATGGCAGTTTTCTCACTATGCACAGTAATAGGCAGACACTTATCAATCATTGGCTGGGGAGCAGGGTGGGTGTGGCTAGCCTGCAGCTCATTAATATCTAGGACTACTTTAAATAATTCTCTGTGCAAGTGCTGCTGCTGATAAAATGTAAGTTTCTCTCAAACCACTGCACAGATACATACAAGAGACATATCAGTGTAATCAAGTGTGCCTGTCACTACCTTGTGTTGTGCTCAGAGATGTGGGTAAAGATATGGGTAGAGACAGGAACCCTTTTTAACCCTTCCTGCCTTCTGCTTCCCTGATATACAGTGCTCAGTGAGCACTGTATGGGGAAAGTGAAAGTAACATGTACTTTCACTACGAGAGCCTGGGGGGTCATGTGACCTCCCGGGATTCCCTGCTATGCAGAGCTGGAGGGTCAGACTTAGACCCTGGCAGCTCTGCAGGTGACTAATGTCACCACAGGGGATGCTTTCCCCTATAATTAGTGCTCCTATAGACGCCCCTGTTATAGTGGGAAAGTGTCAAATAAAGTTAGAAAAAAAAGTGAATGTTCCCCAGAGGTCTTATATGACGTCATGGGGGACACAGATAGTAAAAAAACATAATTACATACACAAATAAAACACAATTACAGAATGAGGGCGCCTACCCACTTGCGTTGCCGATTTTCGCGAGTGAAAAACGTGGCGTTTTTGCGCGTTTTTTGCGCGTTTTCCGTGCCTTTTTCGCTGCGTTTTTTGCAGCCCTCCATTGACAATCATGAGTGCATTAAGAGAAAAATAAGGAGACATATGCAACTGACAGTTCCTATGTGAAAAAACCCCACGAAACGGAAAAAAAAAACAGATGGACAAGAACACATTCTATACTAATTGCTCTTGAGAAAAAACGCAAAACATCGCAGGAAAAAAAATCGCAAGTGGGTAGGCGCCCTACAACAACAATACATACAAAAGAAAGAGAATAACACAAAGCAGACGCCAACAAAAACCGTCGTTGTATGTGCCCTATAAACCAAAACCATACATACTATATATCAAAACGTCCGAAAAAAATAGAGGAACCCATTTACATACTTTATTTTAGTGTAAATGTAAAAATAATTTTAAAAAAAAGTATAAATGTTAAAAAATAATTTTTTTAGCATTTTACCACCAATAAAACTAAAAAACGGAAAAAAAAAGTCAGTGAAAAAGACATTAGAAAAATAGTCCTATATGTCACGGGAAAAAACCGCAGCAAAAATAATTTTGGGGTTAAGGGGTTAAAACACAATATGAATGATGAACCACAAAATTCACCTATAGCATTTGTTTCAGGCCGCCTGCAGACGGCCGGGTCGGATCCGAGTGCGAGAATTCTGGCAGCGGGACCCGACCCGAGCCCCTGCAGAGAGCAGCGCGGGCACTCACCTTTCCCGCGGCCCTGGCTCTTTCATGTGCCAGATGCCGGGCAGCCAGCACATGCGCAGAGCGGAGCCAGCAGCCGGTGAGTGAAGTTCCTGTGCGGGCCTCTGCGAGCCCCAAACAGAAATAGGGCATGCCGCGGTTTGTTTGCCGTGCCAGATTTCGCGCGGCCAAACCACGGCCATCTGCATAGGATTGCGTTTGTTAATGCAATCCTATGCAGGCTTTCAGCAGCGGAAATCCTGCGGGAAATCCTGCCGCGAAATTTCCACCCGTCTGCAAGCCGCGAAATTTCCACCCGTCTGCAAAGGGCCTTACTGTATTAAAATCAAAGTGTGAATATTTCAGAGATTATTAAGAAGGAAATTAAAATGTTAAATAATGCTTTTCTAGGGATTCCCAAGTTAAGATGTTCTCCTCAGATGGCATACAGATGTCTGAAAATTTTGAAAGCTAGCCTAGTCAGAGCAGATGGCGGACTTGCTGCTAGAATGCATCAAACTTTTTTGGTTCATGCAAAATGAAGCTGTTATCGTTGCTTAGGTTGTTACAACTGCAGGAATATGATTAGGGGGAGTGCTTCATATACCTGCAGGCAGGTGCCCGTTATAAAGTTAAACATCACCTGAATCGTCAGTTATTTCTATTTTACAATGTTAATGTACAGATTATATGTGAGTAAAACTAGTTTAGAATGCTGCAAAAGAATTAAAGCAACCCTCCAGTTTCGGGACAAAATTCAGTGCCAGAGGAGGAGGGTCGCATATTGTCTGCTGTTGTTCTTCTATGCCATCCCTCTAATCCATTAGTTCTGGATCCCGTTTTCAGCAATCCATAAAGGTTAACACCATCTTCAGACTACTTATATTTGTTAAATATACAGCACTTGGTTCTGGGCTGTAATCACCACCTATTGCAGATGTATTGCATGGGATTAAGGCCTCTGCTCCTGCAATCAAGCAGGAGGAGTTTGGGTTCTCAGCTGTCAGACACAGCAGAGGACTCAGAGGAGAGGGTAGAAGCGGTTTTTAACCACTTCTGGCTTCTTCTTTCCTGGCTATATAGTGCTCAATGAGCACTATGTACTAAAAAGTGAAAGTGGAAGAATTACTTCCACTATGCGACCCAGCGAACACGTGACTGCCGGATGCCCCCTGTTAGAGCAGGCTGCAGGGTCCTAGCAGACTCTGATTAGCTCTGTTAGTGACTACAGGGGGATGTTTTCCCCTGTAACTGGGACTCCTATTGATGCCCCAGCTACAGTGGAAAAGTGTGAAATTAAAAAAAAAGAAAATGTGAATGACCCCCAGAGACTTTATATGACGATAGATGGTAAAAAAATTTTTACAAAAAGAAGTTTAAAAAAATTACAAAATAAAATAAAAATATACACATAAGAAAGAAAATAACCCACCAACAGCATCAACAAAAACTGTCGCCATATGAGCTCTGTAATCCCAAATTATATATTAAAATGTCTGAAACAAAATGAGGAACCCATTCCCATACTTTATTTTAGCATAGTTATACTAATTAAAAAAAGACAACTATAAATTTTTTAAAATAATTTTTCTTTAGCTTTTAAACCCCAATAAAGACCAGAAGCAATGGGATGAAACTGAAAGGGAGGAGACACAAATTAGATACTAGAAAAAGCTTTCTGACAGTGCGGGTGATCAATGAGTGGAACAGGTTACCACGGGAGGTGGGGATTTCTTCTTCAATGGAAGTGTTCAAACAAAGGCTGGACAAATATCTGTCTGGGATGATTTAGTGATTCATGCACTGAGCAGGGGGTTGGACCCGATGATCCTGGATGTCCCTTCCAACTCTACCATTCTATGATGATTCTATGATTGAAAACGCAACAAAAAAGTCATTGAAAAAAGATTTTAAAAAAAGCTCTTTATGTCACGGAAAAAAAATGCAGCAACAATAATTCTGGTAGCTAAGGAAAAAATAAGGCAGTAAAATCTAGAGATGAGCGAGCATACTCGTCCGAGCTTGATACTCGTTCGAGTATTAGGGTGTTCGACATGCTCGTTACTAGAGGCGAGCACCACGCGGTGTTCGGGTTACTTTCATTTTCTTCCCTGAGAAATTTGCGCGCTTTTCTGACCAATAGAAAGACAGGGAAGGCATTACAACTTCCCCCTGCAACGTTCAAGCCCTATACCACCCCCCTGCAGTGAGTGGCTGGCGAGATTAGGTGTCACCCGAGTATTAAAATCGGCCCCTCCCGCGGCTCGCCACAGATGCATTCTGACATAGTTCAGGGAAAGTGTTGTTGATGCCAGAGCTGCTATAGGGAGAGTGTTAGGAGTATTTTAGGTTTCAAGAACCCCAACGGTCCTTCTTAGGCCATAGAAATCGCAGATCACACCTATGTGCGATCTGCGATTTCTGTTCTCTTCTCTATATGCGCTCAATGGGGCCGGCGGCAGCAGCGCCGACCCCATTGAGAACATATAGAAGACACATCATTCTTCTCTGCCACAGCTGTAACAGCTGTGGCAGAGAAGAACGATGTTTGCCCATTGAATTCAATGGAGCCGGCAATACAGCAGGTTCCACTGAAAGCAATGGCCTGCCGGCGTGCGCGGGGATGAATTGTCGGGAAGGGCTTAAATATATAAGCCCTTCCCTGCAATTCATCCAGAAATGTGTTACAATAAAAATATATACCGGCGTATAAGGCGACGGGGCGTATAAGACGACCCCCCAACTGTCACCTTATACGCCGGCAATACAGTGTGTGGTGGAAGTCCAGTATTCCTATATTTTGGATCGGTGGGCCTTGGCAGTAGACAGTTATCAATTTAACATTCTGTATACATACTTCTGTCTTGCTACAAATATAGTTCATGACAGTTGTGCAATAAGTACTTCCTACATATGAAAGTATCTGTTTTTCATAACTCTGCTGACAAAGATGGAATTTAGCCCGTAACCAACATGTATAAATATATTTGACTGTCCAGCTGCATGCACTAATACGGAACTAGGAATCAGACATGGACAACCGCAGAAATTACCCAAGCAATTTTACTGGAAACGTATGCAAATAACATGGGAGGTTTGTGCAATTTATAGTTCATGATGTAACATCCAATCATATCGAAGGAACCCCACGTGGCTCCAAGACAACCCACTCATTTCATCCACCACCTGATGGCCAATCACAGATGACCGGAGGATGGAAGAATTGCAAGATGCTTATCCAATAATTAAACAATACGTTGTATGCATGTAATCTTTGACCTGCCCAGATGGGCGGATTTGTTAAACTCTTAAAATAGGCTACACGCCGATCATTAAAGTTAGAATTGAGGAAGCTATGCATGCTGAACCTCGTGTCAGTGTGAAGAACTTCTTATGCGCATTATCAATTCAGAATTAATATGGAGGGCTGTAAACATTCCAAATTGAGTAAGCCGTGATTCCGCAAAGGAATTCTACGACAGTGGCACCCCAGATGGGACTGTGATCGATAGGCTCCGAAGAAATCGGACACAAGGCATGGACATAGACAACCTTGGACTTAGCGGGCCCACCAAATACACGGTAGGATAAATTAATTATCTATACCTGTGTGGCTAACTCCGGGCTTGCCTATGTGCCGTGCCAGGCCGATAGATTTGGAGCCGCACGACGACAGGTACTTCTTTAAGTCTCGATCACATGATAAGAACCTGTCATATGATAAAACGGAATGTTTGCATGCCTGTTGTTTTGAGAGTACTGGTCGAGTGGCGAGGTCAGTAGCTGCCTTAAGGGGGGGGTTGACCCTGCGCAGGTGTCCCGATTACTCGGTCCAGGTTTGGTTACAAAACCTAAGAGTAAGGGACCTGTGAGGGTAGTTTGACGGAAAGGCTGTCCTGCTCTGGCCAGGTTTGGTTACAAAACCTAAGAGTAAGGAAGCCGTCAAACGTCTGGGCAGGTATCGCTACTTCGGTAAAGTCTGGTAAAAGGCTTCCGAAGAAAGGGAACTGACAGACCGGATCCCGAGGGGCAGTAAGACTAAAGCCAGCCGTACTGGTGCTCTGTCTATTTGTGTGTGTCCACAAATATTTGTTTATCGTTTGAATGTCCACGAGTAGATCCCTCCGTCTGAGGGTAGATTGATAAACTGTGTAGCGACAGAAATGCTAGAGACTCTAGGGCGGGGCATACTGTGTCCGGCGTCTGAGGAGACTTCTATAATCATGAATTTGGCAGCCATGATTGAAATTGCAAGGCAGCAAACAATGAGCCAAGGTTAATTCTTACACCCTCCAGAAAAGTGTGGAAGGGGTGGAGAGTCAAGTTATCATTGATTAATCAAGCAATCTTTCTGTGTGTCCTACCTATATAAAGTTAGTGTGCTTGTTTGTTGTGTAGAGCTAATCCTGCTGAGTTGTTATATAGGAATAGTTTGTTTGTTGGTCATATAGAATTAGTATCAGTCCTGCTAAACTGTAAGAAGGGAGTGTTAGCAATGAGAATGCATTGGCTGGGTTATAGCCAAGATAATGCACCGTACACAGCGGCGCGCTGTGGGTTTGGACTTTATAGGTTAGGTTGCATTATTGGATCCCTTCTAGTAAAAGACAGACTACTAAACTGTGTTGCCTTTGAATTGTTAAACGTTAATAATAGCATAGAAGTATAGGCTTATGCCCGTAAGTGTGTTTGGAGAAAGAAAGAAAAAGCTGCTAACTTCATTTAAAAAGAGGAAGTGGAACTCTTAATAGAAGCGGAGCAATTCTTGTGCTGTAACATTTGTTAGTTATTTAACTAATATTGGATGTTGAAACTACTAGTATGTCTTGTTATGGAATCTAATCTTTGTCATATGCCCGTCATAAATGTAAAAAGTTATATGCCACTCACATCCTGAGGGGGCTCTTAAGAATACAGACTGCGTAGCCCCACCATGCCCACAAGAAAATACATCTATGTTTGCCAAGTCCCCAATTCAATTGTAACCACATACAATGTTAGGCGGTCACCGCTGTGACAGAAGTTACAACATAATATATGTGATTTATGCATTAGACGTTAGAATTTCTCTAAGTGTCAGAAAAGAGGAAGTGAAGGTGGGCTGCAATGGCATCTGTATTAATATACAAAGACACCAGCTTAGTGAATAGAGAGAATTGCAGTACATTACCAATCAGATGGAGATGCCCGGCATCTAAGACTGCATCTGCCCGGTCGCCGGAAGTCTGACAAAAACTGTTGTAAAAGTAGCCACATTCTCCTCTCGCTAGGCTGTCACGGGAGGGAGAGATTCTAAAAAGAGGAAGTTACTTGCCCTGTAGTCCCAGCACAAGTAACGTATATTCACAGACAATATAAAATAAATAAATAAACTACAGGGAGTAAGAGAGACGGTAGAGAAGCCAAGGAATAGGAAACAAGCAGGTAACGATAAGGCCAGGTATCCACAGGAGGAACGGGGCAGATTGACCCGTAATTTGTAAAATGTAAATTGCGTGATGCATAAGACTTTATCTTTATTGGGTTGTGATGTGTACCCAAGGACTGCCAAACATTGAATGAGGGAATAAGGAAGTAAGTGATTAGCCACACTCAGAGGGGTGGAGCTAGATGATGCAAGAACACGTCTCCTCTCCAGGAGGGGGTAAGAATCATAGATAGCCAGAAGAAAAAGTTTTGTTTTTTCTCCTGTCCCAAACTCAGCTTTCCACGGTTCCTGACAAATTATGGGACACCTACAAGACAGGCATAGGGAAATTGAATGTATTGACCATGATAATATATACGAGACCCAGATACACACCCCTGGGTCAAGCAGTATCCCCCTAGATAAAAAAAAAAAAAAAAAGGGTGAAGGGTCAGCCACACATGTTAGGTGCTGTGTGCTGATGCTTTGGAAAAAACTGCCAACCGGCCACAATTTCACTGTTAATTTCTCTTGCAGAAGGCTGTAAGGCCTGGAGGCCTCCAAAGACTAACCAAGTTCTGCAGGCCATACCTGTACATACACCCGTTGCCAAATTCCGCACCTTTCTGGACCTTGTTTCATACTGCCGGCCATATGACAGTATTGATACAAAAGCACGGAGGACAACCACAGCCATGAGGGTGGATCCAGTGACTTGAGGAGCTCCCTCATCTGCTTTTGCGGTGGCAGCAGTACAGGCAATGGTTGACAAATCTTCTAAGTTGGTATTGGACTACCCCCTAGTGGTCCACACCCCAAATGACACCCAGAACATACTCATGCAAGTGCAACCCAAGCACTTATCTCTGGCCTATTAGATCCGACTACAATGTGCTCTTTCCATGCCTCCCCCAATATTGCTCTGGGCTTCCCAATGTTGTAATACCTTGAATCCGGCTACTCTTCTTTTAATCAGGTATTCCTGGGGGGAGGGGAGGCATAGGTGATTTGAGTATGGCGGATCAGCTATTTTTTAAATAGCATTATTGTAGTGATGTACACACTGTTAATGATGCATATTTTGAGTTTTCTTTTGTAGATGGTATCAGGGTGAGGATTGATGATTCCGAACCAGATATGCAGAGGTCACACAACAAGATGTCCTAAACGCAGAAGCTCTGCCTCCGCATGTCTCAGGGCAAGAAGCGGAACCGGAGGCCCTCACTGAGGCGTGTGGAGTGGTAGAAGGTAAGTCGGCAACTTTTTACACTGACTCCTGGAATGCATTTGGCATAGCTCATGATTATGGCCCAATATGGAAGGCCAGACAGCTTGTTATCTCAGTAGGACAGCCAATTAAGAATGGTGCAGCGGTGCAGAGTCTCATGGAAACCCTACTACCACTACCTGGCAATGGAGAATCCACACCGATTTCTACAACGGAGAAGCGAGAGATGACACCCTCGCCGACAACACAGCAAAGGCAGCGGCCCTCAAGCCGTGGAAGAAAGAAGAATAGATGCTGACAGCATGAGTCAGTGATAAAAACTTTGGACTTTGATAAAAACTTTGGACTTTGATAAGACTTTGGACTTTGATAAGACTTTGGACTTTGATAAGACTTTGGACTTTGATATGTCAAGGACTTTACAGTTACAAGTCAACGAGGAAAGAAAGCAGATGGGCTAAAATACGGGAGCGACAGCACAGGACGGCGTATGGCGAACAATCAACAGAATTTGCCTACAGAGGTCCCTGTTCCCCATGATGGCCCAGCTGGTACCCAGAATCAAAAGCAGCGATGACGGCGACACTGAACAAGAATGGGTGACACCTGGGTTCTCTGTAGCTGCTGCATCATTTGTCCAGTTAGCATGATCTTTGCCATATGCGAGTCCGGACAGAAGTAAGGTGGCCATATAACACTTGCCTTGACCACTCTACGCATTTCAGAGATTGCCAATTTGACCACATTCAGCTCACACCTGTTGGGGAGTATGAATATGTGCTTGTTGTTGCTCGAGTCTTTTTCAGGTTGGAGGCCCACCCGGATACTAAGGTAAATGAGCAGATAACCACACAGAAGCTCATGAATGAGGTAATCTGCAGATACAGGTACACAGGTGTTCTCTTCCAGACTCAGAGGCAGACACTGGGACACATATCTTGCAGCCTGGGGATTGGGTGCGCATCAAGAAGTTCCCCAGGAAGCACCCTCCTGAGCCCCGATTTGATGGCCCCTACCAGGTGCTTCTGACTACTGCCACAGCTGTGAAACTAGCCGAAAGACCTTGACGAACATGATGATCATAGCCGACCCTACCTTTGAGGACACCTTGACAGTAGCGACTGGCTACTCTGACCAGAATCTCTGGTTGGAGTTGCTGAGGTACAATGCTAACAGGAGCAACAAGTCTAACTGTTGCGTGTGCGGTAGTGCCCGACTACACTCGGGGATGGTCCCCCTAAATCTCCCTGTAGATGCTGAAGAGTGGTTTATTAGTCTCTTCACGAACATTTCCGCTAATTACACTGTCCGTGAGAAATGGAAGAAGGAATACTCTATAACTACTTAAGTGTTTTGCACCGGAGAGAGTATTACTGACTACCCTGGAAACTACACCTGCCAGGCAATTAGGCAGGGTAGAGGGAGATTTGGGGAACGCATCAATATTTCCCTAGTTTAAAAAAGATGAAGAGCCAGTTCCGATAATGCCAACCACATACGCTACCAAAGAAAAGGAGAAATGTACTAATACTGTGCCTGCCCCGATCTCCTAAGATGGATTGTCAGTGGAATTCCCATTTGCCAAGGGATAGTGCAGAAGACCTTAGGTTCCGGCGAGGGCACACCCTGTGGGGTGTTAACTTGTACAGATAGAGGGTATGGATGCCCGGAAATGAGCCCAGGGAATCCATGGCCTCCCTCTGAGGTGAGGTAGGGATCCCCCCCCCTAGGAGTAGGGACTTACGGGCAGTGGGGAAACCCTGATGCAAGGGTGAGGCGAACTGGACGTGTTCACCATTAGGACTATCTCCAGGAGGGACATTGGTGTGGGTGAAGATTAAGGAGTCCCACGCCGTGCGTACCTGTGCACGCTATTAGTATTGTAACATTATGCTAGAGCGAGAAGAGAGGCTCCTGGTGATAGTTTTGATCTACACGTATACATTGACATCATAGGATAGCCAAGGGGGGTACCTGACAAGTTTTAAAAATTAGAGACCAAGTTAAAACTAGATTCGAGTCCATTTTCCCGATCATTAGGGTAAATAAATGTTGACTGGATTAATTATGTTTATTATAATTAACAGCGGTTTATAAATTATACTAGAGACGCCTTATAGGGACTAGTCGACCAATAGGACCTACCTCGACTATGACTTTCCAAAATAGAATGGCACTAGGTACGATTTTAGCCAAAAAAGGGAGTGCCTGTAAGACAATAGGGGAGACTTGCACCTACATTCCAGACAACACGTGACCCACAGGTAAAGACGCAGTTGCCATTAAGAAGCTGACCGCACTAACTAAAAAGAGCTAACCTTAGTCTGGTTTCCTCAGTAAGGTACCTAACAGGAGAAGGGAAAAATATATAAAAAATAAGTTTTGGAACATTGTGTATTTAGAACACTGTGATAGGTTTTTGCTAAGATTTTGCTTTATTTTATCTGCAGTGCACTCTGCTTATGTCCACGCAACATGCCGGTGTTACAACGCCCCTGGTCCTGTTACCTTGCCGCCTCTGGAAAAGGGAAGTGGGAATAATCAGCTTGTAGCTCTTTCCTTCCAGACTAATATATATGATCATGCACTTACTAATGAGACAGGGGTTCAGTCATGTTGATCAGTAATTAGATAGTCCTGACTTTGCACTCTTGTTGATGAATCGAGGTAACGTCAAGAAGGCGGGGTTCTATACAAGTTATGCAGTGTTTACCTGAGATAGTAAAAGTCGCACCTCTCCTAACCTAATTATGGTTGTCACCGTTATAGTCATTCTAATTTCTGTTTGTCGTTGCATACAGTGTATTCCGACCCTGATGACTGCCTGGTCCACCTGTCCCACTACGACGTCCAACAAAAAGCCCACTGTCAGCGCAACCGTCGTCATCATGGATCCAGAATGTGATGATGTCGAACCATCCTATACCCCCATGGCAGTAGTGGGCCCAGTCGTCTACAAAGCAATGCGAGTCTAGGGTCAGCGGTGGGGGATTGGGGTGGGACGGGGGATTGGGCAGGGCGAGTTTAGTGAAACAGATAGTTTCAAGGGGGGTCTGTGGTGGAAGTCCAGTATTCCTATATTTTGGATCGGTGGGCCTTGGCAGTAGACAGTTATCAATTTAACATTCTGTATACATACTTCTGTCTTGCTACAAATATAGTTCATGACAGTTGTGCAATAAGTACTTCCTACATATGAAAGTATCTGTTTTTCATAACTCTGCTGACAAAGATGGAATTTAGCCCGTAACCAACATGTATAAATATATTTGACTGTCCAGCTGCATGCACTAATACGGAACTAGGAATCAGACATGGACAACCGCAGAAATTACCCAAGCAATTTTACTGGAAACGTATGCAAATAACATGGGAGGTTTGTGCAATTTATAGTTCATGATGTAACATCCAATCATATCGAAGGAACCCCACGTGGCTCCAAGACAACCCACTCATTTCATCCACCACCTGATGGCCAATCACAGATGACCGGAGGATGGAAGAATTGCAAGATGCTTATCCAATAATTAAACAATACGTTGTATGCATGTAATCTTTGACCTGCCCAGATGGGCGGATTTGTTAAACTCTTAAAATAGGCTACACGCCGATCATTAAAGTTAGAATTGAGGAAGCTATGCATGCTGAACCTCGTGTCAGTGTGAAGAACTTCTTATGCGCATTATCAATTCAGAATTAATATGGAGGGCTGTAAACATTCCAAATTGAGTAAGCCGTGATTCCGCAAAGGAATTCTACGACAAGTGGAGCAAAGAATAAAAATCATTACTCACTTCTTCTGACGTACTGCAGTGCTGCTGCAGGCTGTCGCTCCCTCCTGGTTCCCGGCAGACCATTGCTTTCTCTACGAAGGGCTTTAAATCCCCGCCTCCAGAAACACACGTGCCTTCAGCCAATCACAGCCAATGACAATGATGTCATTGAATGGCTGTGATTGGCTGTATTTCTGGAGGTGGGGATTTCAAGCCCTGCATCCAGAAACCAATGCTCTGGAGTTGTCAGTTCACAAACAAGAATGCTATTACCTATCATCACTTTACAAACCGTGCAATAACTACATGACTAATAAGAGCCAGCTAGTGGCAGAAGAAACAATGACATTGTCAACTCTAACTAGCATAGGAGTTTTCTTCTCCATCCTGTTCAGACCGACATGACAACTTATCCTGTACTCAATTTGTCTCTTTAAAGATTACCACACAGACATCCTTGATTCCTAGCTTTTTCATAACCATAATCACTATATTAAGAAATATTTTAATAGTGCCACACATGATATTTCCTAAATACTATGTAACAGTGAAACTCACAACATTCCCCGAGCAATGAATAACAGGCCAGACTGTCCCACTGTAATGAATAATGATCCGCCCTATACTGACCCCCTGTAGAAATAAATAGCCATACTATCCCCTTGTAGTAATATATAGCCACAATGTCCACTGGTGTAATAGCCATAATGTCCCCTGTAGTAATAAATAGCTAGAATGTCTCTTGTAGTAATATATAGCCATACTGTTGTCCTGTTGTAATGAATAGCCATAATTCCCCCTTTAGTAATAAATAGCAAAACTATATTCTAATAGTAATAGCAGTACTGTCCCTCTGTATCATTGAATAGGTGTACTGTCCCCAGTAGCTTTAAAAAGCTATAATGTCCACTGCAGTAATAGCCATAATATCCGTGTACTAATAAATAGTCAACATGTACCCTTCAGTAATAGCCCTACTGTCCTCTTTAGTAATAAATAGCAGTATGCCCCCTGTAGTAATATAGTAATAAATAACGTCCCTGTAGTATTAACAATACTGTCCCCTGTAGTCGCCATAATGTCCCCTTCAGCAATATCCATTCTGTCCACCACAGTAAAATAATAAAATCACTCACATATCCCATGCTTACACTGTGCCTTCTTTCTACTAACCTAAGGGACACCCTAAGGGACAACCTAAGGGACACCCTAGTGCAGAAATGGCACTCAGCAGAACAAACTGACACAAAACTGACAGAAAATAAACGTACAAACGAACATGAACCAACAACACACCAAATACACTACAAGCTGCAACGGACAAGAAAACATGATCCAGCAGCACCAGACACAGTTCACATAGCAACAGCACAGATAACCGGACACAAGTCACATCGCAAGCTGCAAAACAGAAATAACAGGACTGCTCACCCTGGACACCAAACAGACACTAACAGGAGCTGGGTATATATGTAAGCAAAGAACAAGGGGATTGGCTAGAAAGAGATCACCACACCCAGCCAGCTCAATATTATTCAACACCTGTGGGCTTCTGGTGCTAGAAACCATAGTACTTACAGGTCCCAGCAGCACAACCTAACAGTATATATTGCTGCTGATATGAAAGCTTGCATACCAGGTTGTATTGGAGGGACCAGAGAAAGAAGCAGCATTAGGTTTATATGCCTATACAAAATGTGGTCTGTACATTGGGATAAAGTATATTTCTGCAGCTGCCAATGTATATAGCAGCAAAGCAGACAAAAAAAGTACACTTCAGAGTGGGAAATATTGCAGTTTATTGTCTGTGGCCTCCAACGTTCAAAGTTGCCAATCAAGCTGCTACAAATTATTTCCAGGCCTTATGCAGCTGTGGGGTGAGGGGAAAAAAAACTATGCTATGGCCTTCAGTTCTCAATGCCACCCACGGATTGCTGCCCAGTTAGTTGTTGATGGATTTTGATGAATATAAACCAGCAAGAATCCCAACAGGGAAACAGAAAATACAAACAGTGTATGTCAACAGCCTCAGGCGTTGTTCAAAGTCATGAGTATGGCCAATGCGAATTAGGCCTTAGCCAACTACAAAGTTAGTTAAAAAGTAACACAAAACTACACTTAAAAGTAAACTAAATAAATAAACACAAAAGCAGCACGAAGAATGCAAGCAGTAGAAGATGTTTTGGCGGTGGTGGTGGAGGCAGTGGATGGGCCAAAATGGCACTTCAAACAGCTCTCACTGAAGCAACAGCTTCACATTCTACAGTCAAGCCCACTACTATGGGTACACAGAATAGGCTCTAGAGTAGTACTACCACCTCTTCTTCCTCCCAGTCCCAGGTACACAGCAGTCATTTGGTAGCAGTTGGCCATGAGCAGAGCCCCTCTACTTCAATTCATGCCAAATCCACTACACACTGTGAAGCAATCCACATGGATCAGTCTGAGGAGCTGTTTGATCATTCAGTGTCATGGATGTCAACTGGGCAATCCAAACCAATCAGCCAGAAAAAAACAAAGACATTGAATACATTGATATCCAACCATTTTTTTTTTCTCTGAAGAGGAAGATGAGGGTGGGTCTTTGCGTGCAGTCAGCGCTCTACAGACAATGTGTAGTCAGGGGGATGTGGAAATGGAGGTGCAAGCAATATTTTAGAGTTCTTCATATAAGGCCTAATTCCCACGGGCGGATTTCCACCGTGTGTCACGCAGTGGAAATCCGTGGTGTTGCCCTGCAGCTATTAGGTTCTATTAAACCTAATAGCGCAATGCTCATGGTGCGGAATTCCACCGTGGAATTCCGACTTGTGAAATCACCTGTAATCACCCGTGACATGTTCTATTTGCCACGGATTTACACGGGCCCAGGGTCAGGCTCGGTCCCAGCCTCCCCCCTTGTGTGACCCAAGGTGCCGTGAGTTACATAGCAATGGGAAATCCATGTGTCCTCACACAATTCATTCTGTGTAGGTGTCAGATAGCTCAACACCACAATGGGAAGTCTTTGAGTTCCTTGAGCTCACCTATGCTGTGGGTGCACAAAGATGGTATTACACAGGAAGAAATCAGAGTGCCTAAACATGGCAGAGTTTCACCCCGCCTGTAGGTGTCAGGCAGCTGAACACCGCAATGGGAAACCATTGTGCACCCACAGTATAGGCGGACCCCAGTAACATTTCTGTAGCAAGAGTATAGGCGGACCCCTGTAACATTTCTGTAGCAAGAGTATAGGCAGACCCTTGTAACATTTCTGTAGTAAGAATATAGGCAGACCCCAGTAACATTTCTGTAGCAAGAGTATAGGCAGACCCCTGTAACATGTCTGTACCAAGAGTATAGGTGGACCCCAGTAACATTTCTGTAGCAAGAGTATAGGCGGATCCAAGTAACATTTCTGTAGCAAGAGTATAGGCAGACCCCGTAATGTTTCTGTAGCAAGAGTATAGGCAGACCACAGTAACATTTCTGTAGCAAGATTATAGGCGGACCCCAGTAACATTTTTGTAGCAATAGTATAGGCAAACCCCTCAAACCTTTCAGTACCAAGTGTATAGGTAGACCCCTGTAACATTTCTGGAGCAAGAGTGTAGGCAAACCCCTGAAACATTGGTGTACCAAGAGTATAGGCGAAAACCTGAAAAAATTTGGTTACCAAGAATGTAGGCGAAGGTAATAGATAACAGTTTAGGCAAGCGCCTAACCGCGAGATACATTTTTTAAAGATACAGCTCGCTGTTGCTTAATTTGTAACAGAGCCTGGAGGCAGCCCTGTGAAAAAAATAGCTTTCTGTTAAAGTATAAATACTTTTGAAGCTTTGAAACTTTTAAACAGAGCCTTTTGGGCTGCAGAAAAATTGACAGTTCAGCGTGATGACATGCTGTTTTAGGAGGAGGAGGAGGAGGAGTAATAATATCCAAGAGTGATTGACAAAGCTAATTCCATCTTTTTTTTGTGGTGATAGAGGATGCATTTTTCTCCTTTTGCAGTGCAAAGATTCATTAGGTTCCCCTGCTTTCCGCCGTTGGAGAAGAGAAGTCTGGGGAAATCCAGCCTTTGTTCATCTTCATGAGTGTAAGCATGTCGGCACTGGCAGTTGACAGGTGGGTACGCTTTTCCATGATGATTCCACCAGCTGCACTAAACACCCTCTCTGACAAGACGCTAGCGGCAGGGCAGGCCCGTACCTCCAGGGAGTACAGTAAAAGTTTGTGCTACATGTCCAGCTTTGACACCCAATAGTTGTATGGAGCAGAGGCATCACGGAGGACGGTGGTACGATCGGCGGCGTACTCCCTCACTATCTTTTTACAGTGCCTTGACTGGGGAGTGGTGACACAGTTTTGCTGGGGAGCCATAAAGCTGGCAAATGCCTTGGATCGTGTTCCCCTGCCTGCGCTGGACATGCTGCCTGATCCCCGCGCCTCACCTGCTACTTGGCCTTCGCAACTGCGTCTTCTGCCTCTAGCGCTGTCAGATGGGAACTTTTTCCACCAGGGCCCTGTGGTATTGCATCACTCTCCCACCCCTTTCCTCTTCGGGAATAAGAGTGGAAAGGTTCTCCTTTTACCGTGGGTCTAGAAGGGTGCACACCCAGTAATCCGTGTTGGCCAGAATATGTCTACCGCGAAGGTCACGGGAAAGGCAGCCTAACATGAAGTAAGCCATGTGTGCCAGGGTCCCAGTATGCAACACATTGCTTTCCTCACTAGGAAGATGACTTTCAGGATCCTTCTCCTCCTCCTCTACAGCCCATACACACTGAACAGATGAGAGGCAAGCAGCATGGGTACCCTCTGCACTGTGGCCAGCTGTCTCTTCCTTCCCCTCCTCCTCCAAAACGCGCTTAGATATAGACATGAGGGTGAAGAAACCACTGAACCACCAGATTGAAGACGTGGGCCAGGCATGGCACGTGTGTGAGGCTGCCGAGCTGCAGTGTCGCCACCAGGTTACGCCCCTTGTCACACACGACCATGCTTGGTTGGAGGCTCAGCGGCAAAAGCCAGAGGTCGGTCTACTCTGTCAGACCCTGCAGCAGCTCGGGGGCCATGTGCCTCTTGTCACCTAAGCTGATTAGTTTCAGCACGACTTACTGATGCTTGCCCACTGTTGTGCTGCCGTGCCGCTCTCTACAGACTGCTGGCGACATGCTCACACTTCTTAATTGACAGGTAGAGGTGGCAGGGGAGGTGGAGTGGGAGGGTTTGGAGGAGGTGGCATATACCGCCGCAGATACCAGCACCAAGGTAGGACCCGCTATTCTGGGTATGGGTAGGACGTGAGCAGTCCCAGCCTCCACCAAGTTCACCCAATGTGCCATCAGGGGATATAGTGGCCCTGCGCGCCAGTACTTGTCCACGTGTCCGTGGCTAAGTGGACCTTCCAAGTAACCGCGTTGTGAGGGCACGATTTATATTGCAGGAGCCCTCACCAACGTATAGAGTAATATGATATGTATATATATATATATATATATATATATATATATATATATATATATATATATATATATATATGTATTACTGTATACAGTCACAAGGGATGATCAATTCAATAGCCTACATAGCAGTTTTGCAAGGCATGTTTTTGGATGTTTTACACGCAGAATTTAATTACATTTTCCATTTGAATCGGTTCTCTAAAGAACGTGATTAATCTGCAATTTTTTTTTATTATTACAGTTTAGTTTCCCTAGTGACTTCATCGTAAGCATTACTGACTGTTGTGATCCAGGCTCCTTTGTGTCAGCTTACTTTTGTTAATTAGTGCTAATTTTATGTAGTAGCACAATACAATATTTTGTAAACAGCCTGAATTCTCACTTGACCAGAGCAAGTACTAAAGATATTTTTAATCTTGTTAATTATGCTGAATTATGTATAGATTTATAGGTTGTTTTTATAATATGAATTTAAACATTGTTCCTAATGGAAGAAAAAATGTACCTAAAGAATAAAAGAGCAATGTGTGGACACTAGAGATGAGCGAGCACCAAAATGCTCGGGTGCTCGTTACTCGGGACGAAATTATCGCGATGCTCGAGGGTTCGTTTCGAGTAACGAACCCCATTGAAGTCAATGGGCGACTCGAGCATTTTTGTATATCGCCGATGCTCGCTAAGGTTTTCTTTTGTGAAAATCGGGGCAATTCAAGAAAGTGATGGGAACGACACAGCAACGGATAGGGCAGGCGAGGGGCTACATGTTGGGCTGCATCTCAAGTTCACAGGTCCCACTATTAAGCCACAATAGCGGCAAGTGTGGGCCCCCCCCCCCCCTCCCAACAATTTTTACTTCTGAAAAGCCCTCATTAGCAATGCATACTTTAGTTAAGCACCACACTACCTCCAACAAAGCGCAATCACTGCCTGCATGACACTCCGCTGCCACTTCTCCTGGGTTACATACTGATTAACCCCCCCCCCCCGCACGACACAGTGTCCACAGCGCACACCAAACTGTCCCTGCCCAGCCACGCCACCCTCATGTCTATTTATAAATGCGTCTGCCATGAGGAGGAACCGCAGGCACACATGCAGAGGGTTGGCAAGGCTAGGCAGCGACCCTCTTTAAAAGGGGCGGGGCGATAGTCCACAATGCTGTACAGAAGCAATGAGAAATCCAATCCTGTGCCACCTCCATCTGGAGCTGCACACGTGGGCATAGCAATGGGGAACCTATGTGTCAAGGTGTCTGCATGCCCCAGCCAGACCGCGTTTTTTATAAATAGTCACAGGCAGGTACAACTCCGCAATGGGAATTCCATGTGCACCCACAGCATGGGTGGCTCCCTGGAACCCACCGGCGGTACAGAAATGTATCCCATTGCATTGCCCATCACAGCTGAGGTAATGTCGTGCTTAATGCAGGTGGGCTTCGGCCCACACTGCATGCCCCAGTCAGACTGGGGTTCTTTAGAAGTGGACACATGCAGTTACAACTCCCTGTGGACCCACGGCATGGGTGGCTCCCTGGAACCCACCGGCGGTACATAAATATATCCCATTGCAGTGCCCAACACAGCTGATGTAACATCAGCTGTAATGCAGGTGGGCTAAAAATTAATTTGATTACACTGTAGGCGAGGGCCCCCAAAAATTGGTGTACCAACAGTACTAATGTACCTCAGAAAAATTGCCCATGCCCAGCCAAGAGGGCAGGTGAAACCCATTAATCGCTTTGGTTAATGTGGCTTAATTGGTAAATAGGCCTGGAGGCAGCCCAGTTAAAATAAAAATTGGTTGAGGTGAAAGTTTCAACGCTTTAATGAGCATTGAAACGTATAAAAATTGTTTAGAAAAATTATATGACTGAGCCTTGTGGGCCTAAGAAAATTTGCCCGTTCGGCGTGATTATGTGAGGTTTCAGGAGGAGGAGCAGGAGGAGGAGGAATATTATACACAGATTGATGAAGCAAAAAGGTCCCCGTTTTTGATGGTGACAGAGAACGATGCTTCCATCGCGGGTGCAGCCTACGTATTGCTTAGGTATCGCTGCTGTCCGCTGGTGAAGAAGAGAAGTCTGGGGAAATCCAGGCTTTGTTCATCTTGATGAGTGTAAGCCTGTCGGCACTGTCGGTTGACAGGCGGGTACGCTTATCCGTGATGATTCCCCCAGCCGCACTAAACACCCTCTCTGACAAGACGCTAGCCGCAGGACAAGCAAGCACCTCCAGGGCATACAGCGCGAGTTCAGGCCACGTGTCCAGCTTCGACACCCAGTAGTTGTAGGGGGCAGAGGCGTCACCGAGGACGGTCGTGCGATCGGCTACGTACTCCCTCACCATCCTTTTACAGTGCTCCCGCCAACTCAGCCTTGACTAGGGACCAGTGACACAGTCTTGCTGGGGAGCCAGAAAGCTGGCAAAGGCCTTGGAGAATGGCCCCCTTGCCTGCGCTGTACATGCTGCCTGATCTCTGCGCCTCCCCTGCTACCTGGCCCTCGGAACTGCGCCTTCGGCCACTAGCGCTGTCGGATGGGAAGTTTACCATCAGTTTGTCCACCAGCGCCCTGTGGTATAGCATCATTCTCAAACCCCTTTCCTCTTCGGGAATGAGAGTGGAAAGGTTCTCCTTATACCGTGGGTCGAGCAGTATGTACACCCAGTAATCCGTAGTGGCCAGAAAGCGTGTAACGCGAGGGTCACAAGAAAGGCATCCTAACATGAAGTCAGCCATGTGTGCCAGGGTACCTGTACGCAACACATGGCTGTCCTCACTAGGAAGATCACTTTCAGGATCCTCCTCCTCCTCTGGCCATACACGCTGAAAGGATGACAGGCAAGCAGCATGTGTACCCTCAGCAGTGGGCCAAGCTGTCTCTTCCCCCTCCTACTCATGCTCTTCCCCCTCCTCCTCCTCCTCCTCTGGCCATACACGCTGAAAGGATGACAGGCAAGCAGCCTGTGTACCCTCAGCAGTGGGCCAAGATGTCTTTTCCCCCTCCTCCTCATGCTCCTCCCCCTCCTCCTCCTCAACACGCTGAGATATAGACATGAGGGTGCTCTGACTATCCAGCGACATACTGTCTTCCCCCGCCTCCGTTTCCGAGTGCAAAGCGTCTGCCTTTATGCTTTGCAGGGAACTTCTCAAGAGGCATAGCAGAGGAATGGTGACGCTAATGATTGCAGCATCCCCGCTCAGCATCTGGGTAGACTCCTCAAACTTTCCAAGGACCTGGCAGATGTCTGCCAACCAGGCCCACTCTTCTGTAAATAATTGAGGAGGCTGACTCCCACTACGCAGCCCATGTTGGAGTTGGTATTCCACTATAGCTCTACGCTGCTCATAGAGCCTGGCCAACATGTGGAGCGTAGAGTTCCACTGTGTGGGCATGTCGCACAGCAATCGGTGCACTGGCAGATGAAACCGATGTTGCAGGGTCCGCAGGGTGGCAGCGTCCGTCTTGGAGTTGCGGAAATGTGCGCTGACCCGGCGCACCTTTCCGAGCAGGTATGACAAGTGTGGGTAGCTTTTCAGAAAGCGCTGAACCACCAAATTAAAGACATGGGCCAGGCATGGCATGTGCGTGAGGCTGCCGAGCTGCAGAGCCGCCACCAGGTTACGGCCGTTGTCACACACGACCATGCCCGCTTGGAGGCTCAGCGGCGCAAGCCAGCGGTCGGTCTGCTCTGTCAGACCCTGCAGCAGTTCGTGGGCTGTCTGCCTCTTCTCTCCTAAGCTGAGTAGTTTCAGCACGGCCTGCTGACGCTTGCCCACCGCTGTGCTGCCATGCCGCGCGACACCGACTGCTGGCGACGTGCTGCTGCTGACACATCTTGATTGCGAGACAGAGGTTGCGTAGGAGGAGGAGGAGGGTGGTTTAGTGGAGGAAGCATACACCGCCGCAGATACCACCACCGAGCTGGGGTACGCAATTCGGGGGGTGGGTAGGACGTGAGCGGTCCCAGGCTCTGACTCTGTCCCAGCCTCCACTAAATTCACCCAATGTGCCGTCAGGGAGATATAGTGGCCCTGCCCGCCTGTGCTTGTCCACGTGTCTGTTGTTAAGTGGACCTTGGCAGTAACCGCATTGGTGAGGGCGCGTACAATGTTGCGGGAGACGTGGTCATGCAGGGCTGGGACGGCACAGCGGGAAAAGTAGTGGCGACTGGGAACCGAGTAGAGCGGGGCCGCCGCCATCATGCTTTTGAAAGCCTCCGTTTCCACAAGCCTATACAGCAGCATCTCCAGGCTGATCAATTTGGCAATGTGCACGTTTAACGCTTGAGCGTGCGGGTGCGTGGCGGCGTACTTGCGCTAGCGCTCAAACAGTCGCGCTAGCAACGTCTGGACGCTGCGCTGAGAGACATTGCTGGATGGGGCCGAGGACAGCGGAGGTGAGGGTGTGGGTGCAGGCCAGGAGACGGTAGTGCCTGTGTCCTCAGAGGGGGGTTGGATCTCAGTGGCAGGTTGGGGCACAGGGGGAGAGGCAGTGGTGCAAACCGGAGGCGGTGAACGGCCTTCGTCCCACCTTGTGGGGTGCTTGGCCATCATATGCCTGTGCATGCTGGTGGTGGTGCCTCCCCAGCTGATCTTGGCGTGACAAAGGTTGCACACCACTGTTCGTCGATCGTCAGGCGTCTCTGTGAAAAACTGCCACACCGTTGAGCACCTTAACCTGGCATAGCGCGAGGGGGCGCTTTGGGAAACATTTGGTGGATTATTCGGTCTGGCCCTGCCTCTACCCCTGGCCACCGCACTGGCTCGGCCTGTGCCCACACCCTGACTTGGGCCTCCGCGTCCTCGCCCGCGTCCACGTCCTATAGGCCTACCCCTACCCCTCAGCATGGTGTATTACCGGTAGTGCAGAAACAGAACGCTGTAATTAAATGTGCCGCTTATTGGCCTGTGGTTGGAGGCTGACTTCGCTTACGGAACGCCAGGAAATAATTTTGCGCAAGCCTGCTGTAACACTTAGCTGGCTGCGTATGAATTAGGAGGACTACTACACCCAGCAGAGACCCAGAACACTGAGGACAGTCACAGGCAGCCCAAATAAATGTTTTTCCCCAAATGTTTTTGCAAAGGCCCACTGCCTATATTCAATAAATATATCTCTTCTCTCTCTGCGTCACCGCTACTGGCCCTGGAGTATGTCAAATAACTGCAGAGTGTTGCACTGTGGACTGCAATACAGCGGTGATTTAACAGCCAACACAGAGGTAGGAAATAATTTTGCGCAAGTCTGCTGTAACACTTAGCTGGCTGCGTATGAATTAGGAGAACTACTACACCCAGCAGAGACCCAGAACACTGAGGACAGTCACAGGCAGCCCAAATAGATTTTTTTCCCCAAATGTTTTTGCAAAGGCCCACTGCCTATATTGAATCAATGTATCTCTTCTCTCTCTGCGTCACCGCTACTGGCCCTGGAGTATGTCAAATAACTGCAGAGTGTTGCACTGTGGACTGCAATACAGCGGTGATTTAACAGCCAACACAGAGCCAGGAAATAATTTTGCGCAAGCCTGCTGTAACACTTAGCTGGCTGCGTATGAATTAGGAGGACTACTACACCCAGCAGAGACCCAGAACACTGAGGACAGTCACAGGCAGCCCAAATAGATTTTTTTCCCCAAATGTTTTTGCAAAGGCCCACTGCCTATATTCAATCAATATGTCTTCTGTCCCTGCCTAACCACCACTTCTGGCCCTGGAGTATTACTGCAGGGCGCAATGCTCTGCACGGCCGATATACCAAAAAAAAAAAAGTGCAACACTGCAAAAAGCAGCCTCCACAGTACTGCACACGGTTAGATGTGGCCCTAAGAAGGACCGTTGGGGTTTTTGAAGCCTAAAATACTCCTAACGCTCTCCCTATAGCAGCTCCACCAAGACAGCACTTTCCCTAAAGTATGTCAAAACGCATCAGTGGCGAGCCGCGCGAGGGGCCGATTTTTATACTCGGGTGACACCTGATCTCGCCAGCCACTCACTGCAGGGGGGTGGTATAGGGCTTGAACGTCGCAGGGGAAGTTGTAATGCCTTCCCTGTCTTTCTATTGGCCAGAAAAGTGCGCTAACGTCTCAGAGATGAAAGTGAAAGTAACTCGAACATCGCGTGGTACTCGTCACGAGTAACGAGCATCTCGAACACGCTAATACTCGAACGAGTATCAAGCTCGGACGAGTACGTTCGCTCATCTCTAGTGGACACCTCTAAATCCCAACAATCTCTAGTGCATAACAATGATCATGCACCCAGGCATGGTCATGGGCCGTTCTCCCATACTGGGGTTAGTATTTATTGCAGCCAGACATTCTACAGTACATGACAATGTTTGAATATTAGTCCCTTACAGAAAATACATATTTTTACACAGAACTCTCCAGTTCTATATATGCTATATTTTAACTAGAGCTGTTTGCTGGTTCACCAACTTATCATAGTTTTTTTTTTTTTTCCTGTTGAAGAACTATACTCCCAAATGTAACCCATTTAGGACCAGGCACTTTAAATATACGGTGCCTGGTCACGGACTATAAGCCCAGCCGTATGAAAAATTACTGCGAGGATTGAAGCCTCCTGCTTCTGTAACCACTGAGAAGCAAGATGAGTTGTCAGTTGTTAGTAACAGCTGATAACCTAGAGGAGAAGGTAGGAGGTTTTTTTAACCCTTTCTGCCTTCTCCTTTCCCGAGTACATAGCGCTCAATGAGTGCTGTGTACTAAAAAGTGAAAGTAGAAGAATAATTCCACTACGGGAGCCCGGGCTATAGCAGAGCTGCAGGGTCGAACTAGACCCTAACCAGCTCTGCCAGTGACTATTGTCACTACAGGGGATGTTTTCCCCTGTAACTGAGGCTCCTATGGATGCCCCAGCTACAATGGTAAAATGTCAAATAAAAAAAAAAAAGCTTTGCAATGTAGTTCTTTGAGCAGGCGGGAACAGCGCAGAGAGGACGCGACTGAGCTCCGGCAGCTGAGAGAAGGTATGCTTTTTAAAAATTTTTTACACTACTTTGCCTTGTTTTTAGTGAAGGGCTTATTTTTAAAGCCCTTCCCTGAAAAACAGTTACGGGGTGCCGGCAGCTGGATCCCCTACTGCAGCTGTCATCTGTAGGGGGACATGGCAGCGGCGGATAGGTAAGTATATATATTTATTTATTTTTTTTTACACTTAGGGCGCCCACCCACTGGCGATTTTTTTCCCCTGCGAAATTCGCAGCATTTTTTTCTCTGCAGGGGTCTATGGGACTTGTAATGTTAAAATCGCGATCAAGCAAAATCGCGATTTCGCGGTAAATTGCGATTTTGCGCGATCGCGATTTTAACATTACAAGTCCCATAGACCCCTGCAGAGAAAAAAATGCTGCGAATTTCGCAGGGAAAAAAATCGCCAGTGGGTGGGCGCCCTAAAATAGTTGTTTTTCAGTGAAGAGCATATATTTAAAGCTCTTCGCTGAAAAACAATTACGAGGTGCCGGCAGACCATTGTCTGCAGCTCCATTGAAAGTAATGTGTGCATTCACTATAGTGCATGCATGTCCTATCTTTGCAGGTGCACGTTTTTGTGCGCATGTATGCATGCACAAAAACACGCTCGTGTGAAGCCACCCTTAAGCCACCCATCTTGAACCCATTAGACTAATTAGCCATTTCAATGTCTGGCAGCATCAGTGCTTTCTTTTTGCCATACACAAATACACATTCCTTGCGTGCAGAAAAAGACAGCAAATATATGTCAATGCATGCATAAAGAAGCATAGATATTTCTGCAAATACAAGGTGCTAACTAGCACACTAATACATATATGCTCATGTGAAGCTGGCCTGACTCTTTTCAGAAGGCACAAAAATAAATAGGAATGTGTGGGCACAGACATCTGGAAAAGAGCTACTCCTGCTGTTTGCATGCTGATGATGCTAGGAGACACTGCAAGAACGTGGTACTGGGTGAGTATAAGACACAGCTCTCTAGACTCCCAGTCTTCCAAATTATAAGGACCACAGCTTCCCTTTAATTTCTTCCCCAAACAGCTAGTTTTAGCTTCCCTACCAGGCCCCATTTTTCAAATCTGACATATTTCACTTTAAGTGGTAATCACTTTGGAATGCTTTTACTTATGCAAGAGATTCTGAGATAGTTTCTTTGTGACACATTGTACTTTATGTTAGTGATTAATTTTGGTCTATACAATTTGCATTCATTAAAAAAAAATCCCAAATTTTCTGAAAAGTTAGCAAAATTTTTGATTTTCAAACTGTGAATTTTCCTGTTTACAAGACAGGCGGCCATACTATATATAAATAGCCAATAAATAACATTTACCATGTGTGTGCTGTGTGTTGGTACCGTTTTGAAAGCATCCTATTATTTACTTTGGATATTTACAGAATGGGAGGAATTGAGCTAAGCAGCACATGTGAAGAAAGACTTTGTTATACGAATAGACTGAACATGAGTCAACAATGTGATGCAGCAGCCAAAAAGGCAAACACAATTCTGGAATGTATTAGGAGAAGCATAGAGTCTAGATCACATGAGGTAATTATCCCCCTCTACTCTTCCTTAGTCAGACTTCATCTGGAATATTGTCTCCAGTTCTGGGCACCCCACTTAAAAAAGACATAGACAAACTGGAGCAAGTTCAGAGAAGAGTTAGCAAGATGGTGAGCGGTCTGCAAATCATGTCATATGAAGAACAGTTAAAGGATCTGGGAATGTTTAGCTTGCAAAAAAGAAGGCTGGGAGGCGACTTAATAGCTGTCTACAAATATCTGAAGGGCTGTCACAGTGCAGAGGGATCAGCCCTATTCTCATCTGTACAAGGAAAGACTAGAAGCAATGGGATGAAACTGAAAGGGAAGAGACACAAATTAGATATTAGACAGTGGGGGTGATCAATGAGTGGAACAGGTTGCCACGGGAGGTGGTGAGTTCTCCTTCAATGGAAGTGCTCAAACAAAGGCTGGACAAATATCTGTCTGAGATGATTTAGTGAATCCTGTACTTAGCAGGGGGTTGGACCTAATGACCATGGAGGTCCCTTCCAACTCTACCTTGTATGGTTCTATGATATCAGAAAGCATGTTAGGTGAAAATATCGAAATATATTTTTTAAGGGACCAATTAAGTTCTGAAGTGACATTGATAGGCTTATATATTAGAAATCCCCATAGATCACCCTGATTTTAAAAATTATACCCCTCAAAGTTTTCAAAATGAAATTTACAAAATCTGTTCACAGTCACTAATTCAAAGTGCAGGATAAATTTGAAAATTACATTTTACTTGCAGGTTTTCTATTTTATTATTTTTTTCTGTAACATAACAGAAGTGATCTGATAAATAAAACTCAATACATATTACCTTTAATTAGCAGTTTTTAAATATATACCCCATGTGGCCATAGTGTGTAACATGACTCAAACACAGGCCTCAGAAATAAAGGAACAGCTTGTGGATTTTTGATCCTCCTTTTAATTGGACCAACTTTTCTTTTTTCTTCAAGCCATTTACTATGTGATATAAGTGCTATGTTATCTGTGGGGTAAATTTACATATACATATATTATAATTTTTTTTCCCTTCTGCTTTTGACAATTAAACAATTTTTCACTTATTTTTTTTTTGTTGTGTCACCATATTCAGAGACACATCATTTTTTTAAATCTATGGAGCTGTATGAGGGCTTAATTCTGACAGAATGAGTTGATGTTCTTATTTGTACCATTTTAGGATGCATGTGACTTTCTGATCATTTTTAGGGCTGAGTCAGACAAGCGTTTTTTTTCATGCATGTATAGGTGCGTTTGAAAAATAGCTGTATTAGAACCGATGCTTTCCAATGAAAGTGGTCACATTTTTGTTTTTTAAAAGAGCTTAAAGGAGATGTCTCGAGGAAGCAGTGATTTTTTTTTTTGCCCAGTCCCCCTAATTAAACATACATTACTAATTACCCCTGTAAATTACTTTTCTAGCTGGTTCGTACTTACCGTTCCAGCGTTTCAGTAACTTATAAAAGTTTCCCCAAGATGGCCGCCGGCTCTTTCCCCGTCGCTCGCTGCAGCCCGACGTGCGCGCTCCCGAGACGCTGCCAGCTGTGTCTCCATGGCAACCGGACGCCCCGCAGCTGCCGACCAGACGCCCCGCAGCCGCCGACCAGACGCCTCGCAGCCGCCGACCAGACGCCCCGCACCGCCAGGCAGCAGGTAACCGGCGCTAGCCCCCGGCTCCCCAGCGCTACGCTCCCGGCTCCCCAGCGCTAGACCCTCAGCCCAGGTGAAGGCCCCGGAGCCCAGCGCTGGGCTCCGGGGCCTTCACCTGTCAGTGAACATCACCCCCGGCCTAGCGGCAGCCTCCCCCGGCCTAGCGACAGCCCCCCCATCGCAGCGACAGCCCCCCCATCGCAGCGGCAGCCCCCCCCGGTGCAGCGACAGCCCCCCCGGCCCATCACTTACTTGGACAGCTGGACGGCAGGACAGCTGGGCGGCTTCTCCGGCAGCTCGGCAGCTCGGCACCTTCTTCTAACAGAGGAAGGTACAGAATGGCCGCTCCAGCGCGCTCCCGAGCAGTGACAGCTCATCTGCGGCTCGTGCTGAATGGAGAAGACCGGACTGCGCAAGCGCGTCTAAAAAAGCAAGCTGCCGGCGAATTTAGACGGAACCATGGAGACGAGGACGCTAGCAACGGAGCAGGTAAGTGAATAACTTCTGTATGGCTCATATTTAATGCACAATGTATATTACAAAGTGCATTAATATGGCCATACGGAAGTGTATAACCCCACTTTGTTTCGCGAGACCACCCCTTTAAAATTTGCACCTGCAAAAGATAGGACATGTGAATGCAAATGCACCCGCTCATGCAATTTTTCTACATGCGATGTGCAATTTTTTTCCCGCGCCTATACATGCGTGAAACATTCGTTCATCTGACTGAGCCTTTAGTGTGTGTTTTTTGGAGCTGAGGTTTAAAAAAGGCAACCTTGACTTTGTTTTTTATTTTCTTTGACATATACTTTATAACAAAAAAACTGTATACAGTGGATTATGAGATGTGATCATAAAGTGGTTAGAGTTTTCCAATAATATCATTTGGTTTTAATGTTGACTATATATATTTTTTTGTTTCCCAAAAGGTAATGAACTAGGAGTCCAAGCCAGAAATATAATTGTAATTTAATGTTGTAGTGTTGGCATATAAGTTCTTATTCTGTCTGTATTATTAAGTTTGCTGCTTGAACTCGGCTATTCAACATAAAATATTTGGTCTCAGAATGTGGAAGGGAAGGGGGAAAAACAAGTAACAAATACCGAATAAGAGCAAGAATCCAAGTTGTGCATTATGAGTTATGGTCTGCAAAGATGACATTAGGAAGGTAGAGTGGTTTAACGGTACCGTTATACGGAGGTCTGGAAAAATTAAGTCATATACAAAACTTTTAGAGATTGAAGTGAAATATTAGGATACCAAATACTTCAAAGTACATGTTATATAAGCTAATTAACAAGTGTATCATGAGAAGTTTTACCATTTTGACAATTGTTCCCTAAATTTGGGTAGAACATCAAGTATAGATGCAGTCAGATGCTCACTTAGACAATAATGCTGGACTATCAGAAACATTTCAGTTAGTGAAGGTAGTTTGAGGCCTCTCCACCTCCTGGCTATAAATGCTCTGGTCGGTGAGAGGTGATGAGAAGATCCGGGACATTGAGGTTCTCCAATCTAAATGACAGAACGGAAACCTCTGGGCTTCATGGTATTTTGGTTTGGAGTTTTATGTTTAATGCATTTTAGATTTGTTCCCAAAATGCTTTAAGGGACACAACCACCATTTATGCAGCAACGTGTCCGTACAATTGTGACATCTCCAACATGCATCAGAATTCTGTGGAGAAATGTATGCTAGTTTATACGGGGTATAGTACCATCTGTATAGTAATTTTCTCCTTCTTTCTAAGTGGTTCGCTCAGCGGGAAAATTTGGAGCTTATTAAAGGGGTTGTCCCGCGAAACAAAGTGGGTCTATACACTTCTGTATGGCCATATTAATGCACTTTGTAATGTACATTGTGCATTAATTATGAGCCATACAGAAGTTATTCACTTACCTGCTCCGTTGCTAGCGTCCTCGTCTCCATGGTGCCGACTAATTTTCGGCCTCTAATGGCCAAATTAGCCGCGCTTGCGCAGTCCGGGTCTTCTGCTGTCTTCAATGGGGCCACTCGTGCAGAATGCCGGCTCCGTGTAGCTCCGCCCCGTTACGTGCCGATTCCAGCCAATCAGGAGGCTGGAATCGGCAATGGACCGCACAGAAGCCCTGCGGTCCACAGAGAGAGAGGATCCCGGCGGCCATCTTCAGCAGGTGAGTATGAAGACGCCGGACCGCCGGGATTCGGGTAAGTACTACCCGGTTTGTTTTTTTAACCCCTGCATCGGGGTTGTCTCGCGCCGAACGGGGGGGGGGGGGGTTAAAAAAAAAAAACCCGTTTCGGCGCGGGACAACCCCTTTAAGTATACCTGTGCCCATTAGTCTGCCCAAAGGGATTTATGAATGTCTTTTTCCCATTTAGAAATGAAAGTAAATACGTACGAGGTGGAAAAGAAGTTTAATTCTGCATAAGCTTTGAAAATACCTTTAACTTGTGTCTCATTACTATATAAGAAAGATTCATATTTTGAAAGAATGGTGTAGTGTTTGGGGGAGGAAATGATGCTAAGAAGTGTCATAATTGTAGTTATTTATAGAATTCTTTATGTGGAAGAGAGAATATTTTGTGAAGTTGAGTGAATGATTTTAATATTGAATACTCAACTCGCAAATATACTCAACGGAAATATTTTAAGAATGCCTCTAATGCGCCAAGTAGGGAGATCTATATTTTGGATAAGAATTTGATCATTTCTAGCAGGTGCTTTAGGATACGCAGGGGAAAAGGTTAAAGTGTGCCTTCTTCCAAATACCTTAAAATGTGGGAAAGGAAGAGGTAGGAAATTTAGAAACCCACAGCAACTGAGAGAGTTTAGGCTATTTGGACTTATGGGATTCAATATTCACCCAATGTTTGGAGGAGTCATCTGACAACCATTTTTTCAATCGATCTAGTAATGAGGCATAGTAATAGTTTCTTATATGGGGAAACCCAGTCCTCCTTGAGAGGGTTTAGCATGTAAAGTTTTTGATTGTGCCAAATAAAGCATGTTAATAAATTTTGTATTTTATTCAGGGTAGATTTAGGTATGACTATCGGGATCTTGCAAAAAAAATAAAAATACAACATTTTTGGAAGTAACATCATTTTGGTAACAACGATTCGACCTATTCAGGAAATCATCATGTTAGAATGATTTTTAATATCCTTCTCTAGAAGCAATGATAAAGTTTTAAAGTTAAAGGGGTTGTCCCGCGGCTAAATTGAAAAAAAAAAATTTTCACTTACCCCCGCATTCTGCCCTGTTAAAAAGAAAGCATAGGTTAGTTTTTAAAAATAGCATTGCGCTTACCTGCATCAGCGTTCTGCAGCTTCTTCTTTTCTTCTTTTAAAGATGGCGCCGCTGGTCTTCTCCCACGGTGCACCGCGGGTCTTCTCCTATGGTGCACCATGGATTTTCTTCTCCTTCCTGCGTTCCATTGCCGATTCCAGCCTCCTGATTGGCTGGAATCAGCACACGTGACGGGGCGGAGCTACGATGACGACGCGGTGACCAGCTCTCCGGCACGAGAGGCCCCATTCACCAGGAAGAAGCACGGACTGCGCAAGCGCGTCTAAAAACGCCAGAAGACATCGAAATTAGATGGAGCCATGGAGACGGGAAGGCTAGCAACGGAGCAGGTAAGTAAATAACTTCTGTCTGGCTCATATTTAATGCACGATGCATATTACAAAGTGCATTAATATGGCCATACAGAAGTGTATAACCCCACTTGCTGCCGCGAGACAACCCCTTTAATCAAGCCTAAATTGTGTATGGGAAAGGTTAATGTGATGCCAAATAAGGTATTTGTCCAACTGACCATTGGAATGGGTATAAAGTTTGTAAACGTGCTTTAATGATCTCAGGAACCCCCATATTAACATATTCATTAACTTTATAATAACTAACCATACCAAGTTTTGCGATGATATCCGAGACTGCAACAAGTGAGGCTTCCGGAGAGTCTAAACTCAAAATTATATCATCCGCAAAGAGGCCAATGCAGTGTTCTAGGTTTCCTATGTTAATAACTGATATATCTGGAGATGAGCAGATTAGTTGAGCAAAGGTCTTCATTATTAAAGCAAATATAGTTGGAGATAGAGGGCAGCCCTGATGAGTTCCATAGCTAATATTAACCCCTTAACCACTGCCCATCGGGAATCTACGTCCTCAGCAAGTGGGCTTTAATCCTAGAGGACGTAGTTTTATGCATCCTCTTTGGATTAATGCCCACTTGCCTGAGGACGTGACAGCTCCATGCTGTCGGTGCCCGCAGGTAGCCGACAGCATGGAGCTGTCATCCCAGGATGCGGGCAGTCACCTCCGGCATTGCGATCTGCGCTATTCAATAGATGGCGCCGATCGCAAAAAAGGAAAGAAAAGTGCCTAAAAAGTCAGATATTCAGCTGCCCTGATGGATCGGATCCATCAGGGCAGCTGAAAATACTCACCCGGCTTGTCCACGGTGTCCCCCGGAGATCGGGTCCTTCCGGACCCGCTGCCGGCCTTCTGCGCATGCGCGCCAGACGATGACGTCAGGCGCATGCGCAGAAGCCCGGGAGACCCCGGAAAATTTAAAATCTCCTGGCTCCCGGCTCCTGAAGGTAGCCAGGAACCAGGAGGTGTTACCGGGGACTGCGGTGAACAGTCCCTGGGCCCGCGATCACGAAAAAGTTAAAAAAAGTTTTAAAAAAAGTGTCAGTTTCACCTCCCCTCATGGATTGGATCCATGAGGGGAGGTGAAAATACTCACCTAGGTCCTCCCCGATGTCCCGGGACCCGAAGTCGCTGTCTGCGCATGCGCGCCCGATGTCAATCATCGGGCGTGTGCACAGAGGGGCTCGAGCCCCGGGAAATTTAAAATCCCTCTGCTCCTGTCTTCCATGTGTAGCCAGGAGCAGAGAGATTATACCGGGGACATGATCACTGCTATCAATTGGATAGCAGTGATCATGTAAAGTAAAAAAAAAAGTGTAAAAAGTGAAAAAAAAGTGTAAAAAGTAAAAAAAAAAAAGGTAAAAGTAAAAAAAAAAGTTTAAAAAAGATTTTAAAAAGTTTAAAAGAAAGCCTGCGTTTCATCTCCCCTCACGGATTTATCTGCGGACCTTACCCCAGCTTCTGCGCACGCGCCCATCGCCAAAGTGGTGGACGCATGCGCAAAAGCTGTGGATTGCCAGCGTAATTTAAAATCTCCCTGCTCCTGGCTACAAAACTTAGCCGAGAGCCTGGAGATCTCACGGAGAGCCGTGGTGAGCGGTTCCTGGTCATGTGTTCGCCGTTATCCAATGGATAATGGCGATCACGTAAAATTAAAAAAAAAGGTGAAGTTTCATCTCCTCTCACCGATGCGATCGGTGAGAGGAGATTAAACTTTTTACCGGAGGCCTCCGTATTTGCACCCCGATGCGATCTTCTTCTGTGAACTTTCCAGGATTCTGTGCATGCGACCGCCGGCAAAACACCGTACACATGCGCAGGAGTCGGGGAGCCCAGGAAATTTAAAATCTCCTTGCTCCCAGCGACCAACGGTCGCAGAGAGCCTGGAGCAGTGACGGTTGGCTGCGTTGAGCGGTCCCCGGTCACGTGAAAAAAAGGTAGCGATCTGACATAGGCCGGTCTCACATGACTGGATAGGAATTACGGATTCTGCATGCGTCTGATCCGCGGAAATATGCAGATCAATCGCATTGGATTACACAATTCCGCTCACATTAGCGGGTCGGAATTGCGTAATCCACTCGCAGAAAAGAGAACGCAGCATGTTCTATTTTACTGCGGATATCCGCAACATAGAGCCCATTGTGCTCCATGATCGTGGATATACCCACAGCCCATACGCAACTACATTGTATATGGGCTGTGGGTACCCGTGTCATCGCTAAGCGACGGTGCGGGAAATACAAACAAAAAAAGAAATGTACTGCACATGACCGTCTGTGTGAGTACACAGTTATGCGCAGTACATTACGCGGCAGTACGCATGGCCACGGGCGGGCTCACAGCTGGGATCCACTGCAGGCCTCCGCAAGCGGATTCCACATCCGGCCGTGTGAGCCCGGCGTTATTCAGACCGCTACCTGTAATACGTAATTTACAAGAAGCCCCAGGAACGCTTGCCTTCCTGCAGTTCCAGGAGCAGCTTGTTGAGTGTCTTCTGTGTGAGACCGCCGCACCTCGGCAAGCTTATGGAGACTCACAGAGCGCCACTTTTTACACCCCATACCCGCCACTGAGGTCATGAAATATCCCCAAAAAGCATGAGAGGAGGGGGGATACCCGGTTTTATTGCCCCATGTACCCATTCCAACCAGCCTCCGTAATTACCCCTGTCTTCGGAAATACCACACAGTTCACATTATTACTTTTATCTAAGATTTGGGGAACGCCGAAAAGGGCGCGGAGTGTGTGTGTGTGGGGGGGGGGGGGGGGGAGGAGGATTTTTTTAAGGTGTCAATTTTTATTCCGTACAAGTGGGCAATGGGGCCTGGAATTTATTCAGTTGTGCCCTGCAATCCAACGGGTGTTCCCTCCATTAGAGCCTTGCCATGTGTCCTATAATTAGATTAGGGCCACAACGGGAATGTTTCTGAATACGGGACAAATGGGGGGATCCATTTTGGGGTCAAAGTCTTCATTCCTATGTACACCGTACAAAAAAACCTGTTTTTAAATTGACAAAATTGCCAAAAAAAATGAAAATTGTAATTTTTTTCCTTCTGCTTTGCTTAGATTCTTTCAAATACTGTGGGGTCAAAATACGCAGTACACCCCTAGATTAAAAGGGTTGTCTCACGCCGAAACAGGTTTTTTTTTTATTCAATAGGCCCCCCGTTCAGCGCGAGACAAACCCAAGGGATGGGTTAAAAAAAAAAAAAGTTTATTACTTACCCGAATCCCCGCACTGCGGGGACTTCTTTCTTCCTTTACCAAGATGGCCGCCGGGATCTTCACCCACGATGCACCACGGGTCTTCTCCCATGGTGCACCGTGGGCTCTGTGCGGTCCATTGCTGATTCCAGCCTCCTGATTGGCTGGAATCGGCACACGTGATGGGGCGGAGCTACGAGGACCAGCTCTCCAGCACGAGCGGCCCCATTCACCAGGGAGAAGACCGGACTGCGCAAGCGCGTCTAAAAACACCAGAAGACAGCGAATTTAGATGGATCCATGGCGACGGGGAAGCTAGCAATGGAGCAGGTAAGTGAATAACTTCTGTATGGCTCATAATTAATGCACGATGTATATTACAAAGTGCATTAATATGGCCATACAGAAGTGCTGAACCCCACTTGATTTCACGAGACAACCGCTTTAATTCGTTAAGGGGTCTAGTTTTTAAAATTGGGTCATTTGAGGGGGTTCTTTATCGTTTTAGATGCTCAATGGCTCTATAAGTGGGCGATGGGGCCTGGAATTTATTCCGTTGTACCCTGAAATCCAACGGGTGCTCCTTCCATTTTAGGCCTAGCCATGTGTCCTATAAGTAGATTAGGGCCACAATGGGTATTGTTCTAAACACGGGACAAACAGGGGTATCCAATTTGGGGTGAAAGTCTTCATTCATATGTGTGCTGTGCAAAAAAAACCTGTTTTTAAATTAATAAAACTGCCAAAAAAATAAAAATTGTAATTCTTTTCCTACTGCTTTGCTTAGATTTATTCAAAAATTGTAGAGTAAAAATACACAGTACACCCCTAGATAAATTCATTAAGGGGTCTAGTTTTCAAAATGGGATCATTTGTTGGGGTTCTCTGTCGTTTTGGCCGCTCAAGGGCTCTACAAGTGGGCAATGGGGCCTAAATCACCTTGATGATAAATTTCAGTTCTGAAAGCCACCGACTACTCCTTATATTTTGGGCCCCGTTGTGCATCCAGGCAAAAGATTAGGGCCACTTTGCTTGAATTCATTCAAAAACTGTGGGGTCAAAATGGGCAGTATACCCCTAGATAAATTAGTTAAGGGGTCTAGTTTTCAAAATGGGGTCACTTGTGGGGGTTCTCTTTGGTTTTGGCCGCTCAAGAGCTCTACAAAAGTGCTATGGGGCCTAAAACGCCTTCAAGCTAAATTTATGTTCTGAAAGACACCGACTACTCCTTTCGTTTTGGGCCCTGTTGTGCATCCAGACATAAGATTAGGGCCACAATTGGTATGTTTCTAAACACGGGAGAAACGGGGGTATCCATTTTGGGGTGTAAATCCTCATTTTCATGGGCACTATAGGAAAAAAAACATGTCTTTAAAATGACATATTTGCAAAAATATGAAATTTTATTTTTTCTCCTCTAAATTTAATTAATTCCTGGATAAAAATGGTAGGGTCAAAATACTCCTGACCCCCCTCAGTGAATACATTAAGGGGTTTAGTTTTTAAAATGGGGTTATTTGGGGGGTATGTATTATTCTGACACTCATGAGCCTTTGCAAACTTGGCTTGGTGCAGGAAAACAAAGTGTTCCTCAAAATGCTGAAAAGTAATGTTAAATTTGTACGTCCTCTAAATGGTTAAAAAAACACAAAAGTTTTTCAAATGTGCATTCAGAATAAAGTAAACAGATGGAAATATATATCTTATCAAAAATTTGTACAGTATGTTTGGACATATTTGAGATATTACAGTTGAAAATGTGAAAAAATGACAATTTTTTCAAAATTTTCCCAATTTCGGCGCTTTTAATAAATATACACAAATTACATCGGTCTCTTTTTACAACCAAATGAAGTACAACATGTGGCGAAAAAACAATGTCAGAATCACTTGGATATGTTAAGCCTTTACGGAGTTATGCTACGTTGAACGACGCATATCAGATTTCCAAAATTTGGCTCCATCACTAAGGCGCAAACAGGCTTCGTCACTAAGGGGTTAAATAAAGTAGAACGGGAGCCTGTGTTGTACACCTGTGCTGAGTGTGTGTGTGGGGGGGGGGAAGGGGGGATATAATGCTAGTTTTTCAGAAAGTATGGGTCCATTGAAACCAAATTTTGAAAGAACTCCTCCAAGATAATTCTAATGAACGCGGTCAAATGCCTTCTCTGCATTCAAGGCTAGGAGCAGAGAATGTGTTTCCTGTCTAGACACCATGGATGCTATATCAATATATCATTCCGTACCATCTTTTATTGGACATCCTCCAACAAATCTCACTCGATCTTTGTGGATCAGATTGGGTTTAAATTCAGATAATCTTTTGTCCAGAATTTTTGCAAACAATTTTATGTCCATGTTAAGAAGAGAAATAGGCCTGAAATTAGAGTGGCTGCCAGAGAATTTGCCAGGTTTAGGTAAAGTAATAATGACAGCTTTCAGCATTTCTGGTGAAGCAAATTCCCTAGCAGCTATTTCGTTGAGCACTTTAGTCAAATAAGCAGCTAGAATGAGTTTATGAATTTTATAATATTCATTAGTGAGGCCATCAGGTCTTGGGGACTGGTTGGACTTAAGGGTATGGATGGCTGTCAGAACCTCAGCTGCATTAAATGGTTGAGACAGTGCATCCAATTTGGAGGAAGATAATGTGGGTAGATTGATTTTATTTAGGAACATGGGTATATCAGCAGGTGTGGGTTGGTTAGTGGATTTATCAATAGCTATGTTGTACAGTGACCTATAATAGCTTGCCAAGGTGTTAACTATACCTCTGGGGTCAAACACCTTATTTGGGGAGTCAAAAATAAAAGGTATACAGGATCTCGATGCTCGAGACTTAGGCCTTAGTCAGACGGGCGTTTTTAGCCGCGATTTGCGCATGCGCATGCGTCCGGCGATTTTATAAAACCATTGCTTTGCAATGGTATCGGACACATGAGCGCTTTTTATGCGCTCGTCCGATAAATTCTAGAACAAAAAATCGCAGATCGCACCTATCTGCGATCTGCGATTCCTGTTCTCTTCTGTATATGCGCTCAATGGGGCCGGCGGCAGCAGGGTGAATTGTTGGGAAGGGGTTAAATATATAAGCCCTTCCCTGCAATTCATCCTAAAATGTGTTAAAATAAAAAAAAATTGTATACTCACCTTTCCGCTGCAGCCGGAGTCCAGCCGCGGCCGCTGTCAGTTCTCCTGAACTGCTTCTCGGCACTATTCAGCTGGCGGGGCTTTAAAATCCCCGCCTGCTGAATGATCTGCCTCTGATTGGTCACAGCCCTGACCAATCAGAGGCCGGTTTCACTCACACACCCATTCATGAATTCATGAATGGGTGAGTGACTGCTGCCTCTCAGCGCTGAGCCAATCAGGGGCAGGTCTGACTCACATCCATTCATGAATTCATGAATGGGTGTGAGTGAGGCATGCCTCTGATTGGCTCAGCGCTGAGCCAATCAGGGGGCAGGTCTGACTCACACCCCCTTCACACCCACTGTAGGCAGGCCGCGCGGAGCTCCGGCTGCCGGGAGAAGGTGAGTATACAATTTTTTTTTATTTTAACACATTTTAGGATGAATTGCAGGGAAGGACTTATATATTTAAGCCCTTACCGACAATTCATCCCGGGCTCGCCCGCAGCGCATTGCTTTAAATGGAGGCAGCTCTATTGCCGTCTCCATTGAATGCAATGCGCTGGACAGCTCCGGCCCGTTTCTAATGAAACGCAGCTAGGAGCAGATTTTTGGGCGATTTGCGGGCGACTTGCGTGCACCGGTCACGCGATTTGCGGATGCGCATCCATCATGCGATCCGCAAATCGCGCGAAAAAACGCCCGTCTGACTAAGGCCTCAACCTGTCTAGCCAATGTCTATTTCCATGCCAGTAACAAATCCATTTGAGTTATCTCAAAGATAGGTCACATGAATGTTAGATATCTCTTTGGTTCGGGAAATAGGATGATTTGTTTAATCTATGTAAATTACATAATTGAGATCGTAAAAAGAATAACAGAGTTTCTCTACTTTTTTTTCATATGATGTTTGCTTCAAAAAATGCCGTCTTATGAACACTTTATGAGTGCACCACAAAGTGGAGTCGGGGACTTCACTATTATTGTTTAGATTAAAGTAGTAAACAAGTGATTGCTTTGAGTGGAGAGCATATTTTGGTTGTTGAAGTATATAGTTATTAAGGCGCCAGATTCTGACAGCTAAATGGCAATAATGCTCTTGGATTGACATTTCTGTGGGCGTATGGTCAGACTATCTTGGATGTTGCAACATTTCCAAGGAGGTTCTTATCTACCAGCATAAAAGTTCTATTCTGGTACAAATATTGTGGGGATGGGAAAAAAAATGTATAATTGCTGACTGTTGGATGTTGCAGCCACCAGACATCAAATAGATTATTATTATTAAAGAGGGAAACAATGGACATTGGCTGGGTAGAGAGTTTATTGGATGAAGAGTCTGTAGACACCTGATTGGTCACCTAAGTGATAGAAGGGTGTTTCCAGGGAGTTGGGCAACTTTCTGATGTCTTTCTCTGCTTGCGTTTGTTCTTCCATGCGGATGATATGCTGTCATATGCAGTACATCCATGTAGAAAACCAAACACAAATGAAACCAAACGCGACCATACTCAATTCGCTTCCATGATCATTCGCAGGTCTTCCACTGTAGATATTGCACGTTTTAAATGCAGCATTTGACAGCGTTCAACAGTATTTTTTATCGCACCCCATCATGGCAATGGGTGAGGATATGCGTTAAAAATAGCTGAAATACACAAAAATAGAGCAGACAGTATTAAAAAATCGAGGTATTTCTAACCTGAAGAGCTCCATTAAAATCAATAGTGGTGTTTTACACCATTTAGCACGGTGTTTGAAACACTGTGCTAAATGCTACTAAAAACACCTGAGCGAGAATGGCCTAAGGCATACTGAAAAGACTTTTGAGTAGTCATCTGTTAAACCATCAGGTTAAGAAGTTTTCTGCGGTTTAGGTGACTAGCACTATTGATAATGCTTCTAGCTCCTGCACTAATACTTGAGGGAGTGAAACTGAATTAAAAAGGTAAGATCTCCAGAGTTGTGGGTTCGGGAGTTGATAGGTTGTTTCTACATTATAAGCATAATAATAAGTGAAGCATAATAATCAGCTATAGTATTCGCTATAGTTTGAGGGTTGAATATTTTTTTCGTTTTGCGCACTAAACATATAAGATATTTTAGAGATAGCAGCCGTAGAGTTGAGATATAATGTTAATAATGTACTTGATTTATTATTTTCACTATAATATCTGGTTTTAATTTTCTGCAGCTCTTGTTCATATTTATTAAAATCTTGTTGATGTAACTGATCTTGGAGGTTCTGTATCGTGTCTGATCTAGCTGGGCAGCATTTTGCTTTGTGTAATTGATTCAAGTGAATAATATTATTTGAGAGATGTAATCTTAACTCATCTTTCTCTCTCTTGTCTGCAGCTGCTAAGCTTATAAACTGTCCCCTAATATAAGCTCCATGAGCACACCATATTGTGCATAGCTATATTTCAGATGTACAGTTGTTCTGAAAAAAAATGAGATGTAATGAGGATGTTTTTTCAAGTATTTAGTAATTGTATAGTTTCCAAGGAATTGTAGGGGGGTTATTACAGGTTTCAGAAATAATTAGAGAAATTGATGCATGATTGGACCAAGTAGTTATACCACTTTTAGAAGATACTACACATTACAACAACAGATTATCAGTGAAGAACTTGTCTATGCAAGTGTAGGCCTTGTGCACATGTGAAAAATGGTGTAATCTTTTACAATAAGGTGTTGCAACTTCTATACATCAAGAATTTTTTATTTTTGTGTTACTTGATATAAATCAGTTGGTTTATCTGTCAAATTAGAAGCAGACAAGTCCTGTGATGGCCACATAACTCTGTTAAACTGTCCTGCAATCAAGACAGACCTATTCTTATAATGGTTGAATTTCTTAAAAAAGGTATGATAAAACTTTATCTTATTTTTTATTTAGGGCATAAGTAACCCTTATAGTATAATTTATTGCACAAACCAAAATAATATATCTTTCCACTGGGTTGATAAATATATGAGATGGAAAAAAAAAGTTACATTTTTGTCATTGCAATGACTTCTCCTATTTTGCTTTACATTGGGCAAGATTATGTGGAAGAGTATTTCTAGAGTTGACATAAATGCAGTGAAACACATTGTGAGCAGGTAAGAATATGTGAATCATAGAATCGTAGAATGGTAGAGATGGAAGAAACCTCCAGGGTGTAGGATTCACTGAATCATCCCAGAGAGATATTTGTCCAGCCTTTGTTTGAAGACTTCCATTAAAGGAGAGCTCACCACCTCCCGTGGTAACCTGTTCCACTCATTGATCCCCCTCACTGTCTAATATCTAATCTGTGTCTCCTTCCTTTCAGTTTCATCCCATTGCTTCTAGTCTTTCCTTGTACAGATGAGAATAGGGCTGATCCTCTGCACTGTGACAGCCCTTCAGATATTTGTAGACTGCTGATAAGTCTCCTCTCAGCCTTCTTTTTTGCAAGCTAAACATTCCTATTGTGGCTTGTCTGTTGCAACAACGTCGTGGCATGGTAGTTTCAACACAGGCAAAGACCTGTTGCCTTGTTAAGCAGGTCAATCGTTAATGCACCATGTGCAGAGTCTGCTGGGGCTGTCTGCCTTTGCTGCATGGATGCATGCTGGATTAGCCATGCCTGGGAGTAAGGTGGAGGTGTGGTTTTGTATTCACTCTGACAGTTTTCAGGTGCGTGAGGGGCTATATATTCTCACCCCTCCTGGTGATCAGTGCTGCTTATTCAGTTCTCTAGAGGAAAGGCTGGAGTCTGGTGTTCCTCTAGGCTGGGTGAATTCCTACGTTTTCAAATAAGTATGTTTGCTTACAATCAGTTGTATTTTGGTTTCTATTATTATTGTTACTTTCTGGTGTCAGTTCATCTCTCCAAGGGTTCCTATAGGGACAATCAGGGCCCAGGAAGAAGACCATGGAGCCGCCATTTATCAAGCTGATGTCCATGCTTTAGGCAGGGACCTGTCACCTTCCTGCTAGTTTAGGGCAGGTTACCTTCATCCCTGGAGTGGTGCTACTGTTCAGCACAGCCCGTTGCGGCTATTTTCAACCATGTATACGTGCCCTCGTGCCATGCTGAGTGTTATACACAGGTGTTGCATGGGGTTTACATCTGGGTTACGTACTTCAGTTGTGGTGCGCACTGTTCTTCAGTGCACAAATCTATCTCCTACTGTAGCTGTTAACATCACCCTGCATCTGTGCTGAGCGTGGTGCTTGGGCACTGCACGGACGTGACATAATAAGCAGTCCGACGTTTTCTCAGTGGGTTTTGTCTGTGCTGAGCATGGTGCTTGGGCGCTGCATGGACGTGACAATTTCCAGATCCTTTAACCGTTCCTCATAGGACATGCAGACCGCTCACCATCTTGGTAACTCTTCTCTGAACTTGCTGCAGTTTGTCTATGTCATTTTTAAAGTGGGGTGCCCAGAACTGGACACAGTATTGACTAACTAAGGAAGAGTGGAGGGGGATAATTACTTCACATTATCTAGACTCTATGCTTCTCAAATAGAGTCATCAGTTTAGAAAAAACTCCTGCATGGGGGAGGGAGGCAAAAAATGAGCTACTTGAATAGATCTCCAAAAGCCAGGGTAACAGAGTCCAAAGCTGACAGCAAATCCGACTGAGATAACCAATCTGAATCTGATAAGAAATGTACAGCATGACATCTACCAGCAGAGCCCTCAGATTAGGAATAGGCCAGAAGAGAGCTGCAGGAAATTGTGAATTTCCCAATATAGGAAATAGAGAAGGGGGGGTCGATACCAACTCCCTAGGGAACAAGCTACTGCAGAGAATGTGCGCAGGCCCAATTGTAGGGTGACATGTTAAGGGTGGTAGAAGGGGCAAAGCTATCCAGGGAAGTAAGTGTAGAGTGCTTAAGGCAAAGGCGTGTTCTGTGGAGACCCATTCTTTTGGGTATCATGCCACCACCAATGGTCTTCCCAAGTAATTCGGGAAAGTGCAATATAATTTGGGAGTAAAGCTCATCCAGATTCCTTGGAATCCACACACCCAGATATTTATTTTGAAACTGTAAATCTGTTGGAATTTCCGGAATTCAGTCATTAAACTTGGGAGAGTCATAACGGGATTGGATATGAAAAATAGGAGGTAATCCACGTGCTATTTTGTCTTCCAGATTATCAATCAAAATGACTGTGATGTTCGGATTAACTCTAATGGTCTTTAGTAAAGGCTCCTGGGGTAAAACAAAGATTGGGGGGAGGAAGTGAACAGCCCTGTCACGTACCGTTACATATATAGAGAAAGAAGAGAGGCCCCTATTAACCTTGGTGGATGCAGAAGAGTCTTGTATCAAGTCCTCTTGACCGGGCCAAGACCAATATGTCTTGAGTCTGCAAAGAGGAGGGGCCTCACACAGCAAATTTCAACTCTTTCTGCTTCAGAACTCCTCGCTATAACGCATGCTGCTCTCATCCAAACACATTTCCCCTTCCTGCTCTGGTTGCAACTCCTTCATCAGCCATTCTCATCACAACTCCTGTGCCCTCTTTAGTATGAATCAAGTTCTGCAGCAGTGTCTGTTTGTGTTACGTATGGAGAACTGAAAAGCTATGAGACAGTGAACCAGTTTTCTTTTCTTATGAAATATAGCTTGTATAATCTTTAGTTAACATTAGAGATGAGTGAGCACCAAAATGCTCAGGTGCTCGTTGCTCGAGTCAAACTTTTCGTAATGCTCGAGAGGTTCTTTGGACTAACAAACCCCATTGAAGTCAATGGGCGACTCGAGCATTTTTGTATGGGACCGATGCTCCGCATAGGTGATAACTTGTCAAACACCAGAAAATATCAAAAAGTCATGGAAACACCACAGAAATGGATAGGGAAGGGCAGGGGCAGCATGCATGGCTGCATCTGAGGCTCCCAGGTCCCACTATTAAGCCAAAATGGGGGCAAGAGTCTGGAGTCACCCCCTAACTATTTACAAACCCTCATTAGCAAGGCACACGCACTGGCACATCTTAGCTAAGCACCACACTACCTGCAACCAAGGAAATCAGTGCCTGCGGGTGACACCACTGCCTCTTCTCCTGAGTTATATGCTGGCATTGCAGTCCAACACGCCCGCAAGATCCTGCGTCCACAGCGCACACAAAAGTTTCCTTACATAGAGTTCAGCTGCCCTCATGCCACACGCTCGCTTCATAGCCACACCACCGTCATGTCTATTTATAAGTGCGTACTGGATGAGGAGGAACCGGAGGCACACACTGCAGAGGGTGGGCAGGGCCAGGCAGCGACCCTCTTTGAAAGTATGGGCAATAGCCCACAATGCTGTTGAGAATTAATGATAAATTGACGTATGATCATCATTCCAATACCGTGCCAGCTCCATCACAAAATTGTCTGGAGCCGCAAACATGGGCATAAAGGGGACTCAGGTGCCAGCCTTCTACACATCTCCACAATGCAGGAATACTCTGTCTGGGAAACACGTGAGCGGGCCCAGGGTCAGGCTCGGTCCCAGCCTCCACCTTGTGTGACCCAAGGTGCCGCGAGTTACATAGCGATGGAAAATCAATGTGTCCCCAAACGATTCATTTTGTGTAGGTGTCAGATAGCTCAACACTGCAATGGAAAGTCTTTGAGTTCCTTGTGCTCGCCTATGCTGTCGGTGTACAAAGATGGTATTACACAGGAAGAAATCAGAGCGCCCAAACATGGCATATTTTTACCTCGCCAAGGACCTCGGCCCACATTTCTACCCTAGTCAGTCAGTGTATTTGTGCCAGAAAGGTAAAACACTGCAATGGGAAGTCTTTGTGCACCCATAGCATAGGCGAGCCCCTGGAACCCAAGGAAAGTATTACACATAAAGAAATCAGAGCGCCCAAACATGGCAGAGTTTCACCATGCCAAGGGCCTCGGCCCACATTTCTGCCCTAGTCAGTCAGTGTATTTGTGCCAGACAGGTAAAACGCTGCAATGGGAAGTCTTGGTGCACCCACAGCATAGGCAAGCCCAAGGAACTTAAAGATGGTATTACACATGAGGAAAACAGAGCGCCCAAACATGGCAGAGTTTCACCCCGCCAAGAACCTCGGCCCGCATTTCCACCTTAATCAGTCAGTGTATTTGTGCCAGACAGGTAAAACACCGCTATGGGAAGTCTTTGTACACCCACAGCATAGGCGACCCCAAAGAACTTAAAGATGGTATTAAACATGAGGAAAACAGAGTGCCCAAACATGGCAGAGTTTCACCCCGGCAAGGACCTCGGCCCACATTTCCACCCTAGTCAGTCAGTGTATTTGTGCCAGACAGGTAAAACACCGCAATGGGAAGTCTTTGTGCACCCACAGCATAGGCAATCCCCTGGAACCCAAGGGAAGTATTACACATAAAGAAATCAGAGCGACCAAACATGGCAGTTTTACCCTGCCAAGGACCTCAGCCTCGGCTTACACCCTCATTAATCAGGCACATAAAGCGGACTCGGTGTTGAGCAGATAGCTCAACACTGCAATGGGAAGTCTTTGACTTCCTTGGGCTCGCCTATGCTGTGGGTGCACAAAGATGGTATTACACAGGAAGAAATCAAAGTGCCCAAACATGGCAGAGTTTCACCCCGCCAAGGACCTCGGCATTGTCCCACATTTCTGCCCAAGTCAGTCAGTGTATTTGTGCCAGATAGGTAAAACACCGTGATGGGAAGTCTTTGCGCACCCACAGCATAGGCAGACCCCAGTAACATTTCTGTAGCAAGAGTATAGGGAGACCCCAGTAACATTTCTGTAGCAAAAGTATAGGGAGACCCCAGTAACATTTCTGTAGCAAAAGTATAGGCAGACCCCTGTAACATTTCTGTAGCAAGAGTATAGGCGGACCCCAGTAACAGTTCTGTAGCAAAAGTATAGGTGAACCCCTCAAACCATTCAGTAGAAACTGCATAGGCGGACCCCAGTAACTTTTCTGTAGCAAGCGTGTAGGCGAACCCCTGAAACATTGGTGTACCAAGAGTATAGGCGAACACCTGAAAAAATTTGGTTAGCAAGAGTATAGGAGAAGGCCAGAAAAATTAGTTAGATAACAGTATAGGCGAGGGCCAGAAAAATTGGTGTACCAAGAGTACAAGTACACCCCTGAAAAATTGCTCAACCGCGAGGGCAGGTGAAACCAATAAACATTTTTTAAAGATACAGCTCGCTGTTGCTTAATTTGTAACAGAGTCTGGAGTCAGCCAGTCAGTCAGAAAAAAATTGGTGTCTGTTAAAGTATCAATACTTTTGAAACGTTTAAAAATTGTAAAAAACTTTTAAACAGAGCCTTTTGCGCCTCAGAAAAATTGGCAGTTCAGCGTGATGACATGCTGTTTTAGGAGGAGGAGGAGTAATAATTTTCGAGAGTGATTGACAAACCTAATTCCCCCTTTTTTGTTGTGAAAGAGGATGCATTTTTCTCCTGTTGCAGTGAAAAGAATCATTAGGTTCCGCTGCTTTCTGCTGGTGGAGAAGAGAAGTCCAGGGTGTACTGCGCAAGTTCGTGCCACGTGTCCAGTTTTGTCACCGAATAGTTGTATGGAGCAGAGACATCACGGAGGACGGTGGTACGATCGGCGGCGTACTCCCTCACCATCTTTTTACAGTGCTCCCTTCGACTCAGCCTTGACTGGGGAGTGGTGGCACAGTCTTGCCTGGGAGCCATAAAGCTGGCAAAGGCCTTGGAGAGTGTTCCCATGCCTGCGATGTACATGCTGCCTGATCCACGCTCCTTCCCTGCTACTTGGCCCTCTGAACTGCGTCTTCTGCCACTAGCGCTGTCAGATGGGAACTTTAGCATCACTTTTTCCACCAGGGCTCTGTGGTATTGGATCACTCTCGTACCCCTTTCCTCTTCGGGAATGAGAGTGGAAAGGTTCTCCTTATACCGTTGGTCGAGAAGAAAGTAATCTGTGTTGGCCAGAATGCATCTAACGCAAGGGTCACGGGAAAGGCAGCCTAACATGAAGTCAGCCATGTGTGCCAGGGTCCCAGTACGCAACACATCGCTATCCTCACTAGGAAGATGACTTTCAGGATCCTCCTCCTCTACAGCCCATACACACTGAACAGATGAGAGGCAAGCAGCATGGGTACCCTCTGCACTGTGGCCAGCTGTCTCTTCCTTCCCCTCTTCCTCCTACTCCTCCTCCAAAGCTCGCTGAGATATAGACATGAGGGCGGTCTGGCAATCAGGCGACATACTGTCATCCCCCGTCTCCTGTTCCTACCACAAAGCGTTGGCCTTTATGCTTAGCAGCAAACTTCTCAGCAGGCAAAGCAGCGGGATGGTAACGCTAATGATTGCCACATCGCTGCTCACCATCTGGGTAGACTCCTGAAAGTTTCTGAGGACCTGGCAGATATCTGCCATCCATGCCCACTCCTCAGTAAAGAATTGCGGGAGATTAGAGTGGCCCTGCCCGCCAGTATTTGTCCATGTGTCCATGGTTAAGTGAACCGTCCCAGTAACCGCGTTGGTGAGGGAATGATTTATGTTGCGGTAGACGTGCTGGTGTAGGGACGGCACACCAGGAAAAATAGTGGCGACTGGGGACCGAGTAGCGCGGGACCGCCGCCGCCATCATGTTTTTGAAAGCTTCCGTTTCCACAAGCCTGTACAGCAGCATCTCCAGGCTGTTTAATTTGGCAATGTGCACGTTTAAAGCTTGTGCATGCGGGTGGGTGGTGGTGTATTTGCGCTTTCGCTCCAACGCTTGTGTTAGCGACAGCTGAACGCTGCGCTGAGAGACATTGCTGGATGGAGTGGAGGACGGTGGAGGAGAGGGTGTGGGTGCAGGCCGGGAGGCGCTCGTGCCTGTGCCCTGGGAGGGGGATTGGATCTGTGTGGCAGGTTGTGGCACTGGGGAAGAGGCAGTGGTGTGACCCAGAGGCGGGGAATGGCCTTTGTCCCACATTGTGGGGTGCCTGGCCATCATATGCCTGCGCATGCTGGTGGTGGTGAGGCTGGTAGTGGTGGCTCCCCGACCTCATCACCCGGACTCTAGAAACTTTCCAAAGGTTGAGCATCGGTCACGAAAAACTCCTCAGGTGAGAGAGGAACTGTTTTTTCCCACTCATGGCAGGGACCCGAGAACATTTCCTGGGGGTGTGCCTGTCAGAATCTGTCATTTTCCTGGAGTTACGAGGCTGGGAGGAAGGAGGAGCAGCCAGAGGATTCAGAGTTGCAGCCTCTAGGCCGGGAGTAGTGGACTGTGTAGAAGACTGGGTGGTCGATACATTGCTGCACGCATTTTCTGCCATCCACGACAGGACCTGCTTGCAAAGCTCTGTTTGTAATAAAGGTCTACCACAAGGACCCGTAAATTGTGATATGAAGCTGGGGAGCCCAGAAACTTGCCTCTCTCCTAATCCGGCAGCAGCTGGCTGTGATTCACCACGCCCAGAAACTCGGCCTGTGCCCACCCCCTTACTTGGACATCCCTTACCCCTACTCCTCATCATGGCGGATTAAGAATAGAGCAGGGCCCAAATAAATTACCCCACTGTACAGCACTGACAACTGTGGCTTAATTCCCCGCACACATAGACTTGTAGATAGCGGAGGCTCTATGCTGTGACTTGAAAAAATTAACCCACTGTCTTGCGCTGATACCTAGGGGTAATTTCCCACTCGCAGAGACTTGTAGATAATAGGGGCTGTATGGAGTGGGAGAAGACTCTAAAGCCAGTGGATAGTGCTGGTAACTGCGGCTATCTCAACCCCACCAAGGAAAGGGTATCGTGAGACGCTCTGCACAGCGGCAGAGCTCAAATACTTTGCAGTGGCCCAGAAAATATTACAGTACTGTTTAGCTGTGAGACCTCTGTGTAATGCACTGCAGACACTGAACGGTATAACTGAAGTCATTTGCAGTAGGTAAGGAAATGTTAGAGTGCAGTTTCCTGGTGAGAGAAGGTTGTATGGCATTGCAGGCTGAGAAAGCTATTACTGAAAGGCTGGGAACAGGCCTAGATGCGTAAAACAAAAATTGATGCACTATTGCTACCAGCCAGCCACAACTATAATGCACACGGTCAGATGTAGCCCTAAGGCCTCGGTCAGACGGGCGTTTTTTCGCGCAACTTGTGCATGCGATCCGCACATATATAGACCTAATGCTTTGCAATGAGATTGGTCATATGTCCGCTTTTTATACGGATGTGCAATAAATTATAGGACTATATATGCGCTCAATGGGGCCGGCGGCAGCAGCGCTGACCCAATTGAGAACATATACTTAAAGATCGTTCTCCTCTGCCACAGCTGTAACAGCTGTGGCAGAGAAGAACGATGTTCGCCCATTGAATTCAATGGAGCCGGCAATACAGCCGGCTCCATTGAAAGCAATTGGCTGCCGGCGAGTGCGGGATGAATTTTCTGAGAAGGGCTTAAAAATATAAGCCCTTCCCTGAAAACCATCCTAAAATGTGTAAAAAAAAAAAAAAAGAAAAAAAAAAAATACTGCTCTGTGTAGTATTCAATAGCTGAGAGCTGCCTCTGATTGGTCTCTGCGCTCAGCCAATCAGAGGCAGCACTCACTCACCCATTCATGAATTCATGAATGGGTGAGTGAGAGCTGCCTCTGATTGGTGAGAGCTGTGACCAATCAGAAGCAGCCCATTCAGCAGGTGGGGATTTTAAATCCCCGCCTGCTGAATACTACACAGAGCAGTTCAGGAGAACTGCCGTCCGGACGCGGCTGAACTCCATCTGCAGGGAAAAGGTGAGTATACTTTTTTTTTTTATTTTTACACATTTTAGGATGGTTACACTGCTACATCTGTAATCTTTCTTTTCATTAAACTTTGGGCTTATTCACACGAGCATATATCGGCCGGCGTGTTCACGGCCGGACGATATATGCTACCATCTGATGCACGGCCTCGGCGTAAACTTTGCTAAGCTGTCTCCCCTTCCATCCCCACCCTCCTCTCTCCTCCTCTCTGTCTGTTTACAAAAGGAGGGGGTGAGATGGGGTGGAGCTAAGCCAGAAATGGGAGGGGCAGAGATTAGCTCTGCCCCTGTCCCTCACCCTCTCATTGCAAACAGCTGGAGGGGAAGAGAGCGGAGGAGAGAAGTAGGAGGGAGTTTTGCAGTCACACTGCTAAACTCCCTCCTTCACCGACCGCTGTGATTGGCTTCCAGAGGAGCCTCTGGCAGCAGCTGTAGCGTGGACAATAAAATAGTTCCAGGACTATCTTTCTTTCCCAGCGTAAAAGTGCCCAGCCGAGCGCTTTTACGCGGCGGGAATATGCCTGTGTGATCTAATGCATTGGAATCTAACGCATCAGATGGTAGCTGCATGTGAAAATGGAGGCCGATACGCTCGTGTGGATAAGCCCATAAAGTGTGAGCTAGAAGGTTAGTAGCCTCTACTATTTAATTTGTTAATTTCTGACAACCATTAACAATTTTTAGGCTATATTCATGTGATCAATTTTTCATAAGGAAAAATTTGAGCAGCATTTGTATATTATCCAAGGCTGACCTTCGAATTTCTGCTATGGATTTGCAGATCTGCACGTAAATTAGCGGCATTCAATGAAAACGAACAAGATATGGCTGCCCACCATGATTTGCACAGAGAAGCAGCCTAAAAACGATATATTGCTATATTTCCTGCAAAATAGATTTAAAATCCACATATGCAAAAAATAGCACCGTATAAACTAGTGCACAGATTCCAATTGAAATCGGTGGGAAGCAGAAATTCAGTGCAAAATACCCAGAATTTATTGATGAGCAAACCCTTATAATTACATGAATCTTACGCCTTGGAGAAAATTTCTAGCAATTTTCTGTCTGCCAAGTATAGTGTATATAATGTATGCAATATTTGTTTTTCTAAACTATAATATTATATTATATGTTATATTATAATTGCTAAATTTACATGCACTAACATTTGTTTTTAAGTATCTGGTCTTCAAAACAAACTGGTCATTAAGACGTTAGGCAGTGAAAGTATTTTGCATATTCTGCTTAGACATGTGCCATTTTCTTTTTGCACAGTAACATAAAAAGGGAACTATACATGGCATACTAAATGATTATTAAATATTAATAAATATTAGTATTTCCTACTTTTTATTAGATGACTACCATCTATTCTTTACTGATTAACATCAGAGAGTCATATAAAATATTCAAATTGATGAATAACAAAACAGTGTAATCCACAGTTTGATGCTATCTCTGCTCTAATTCGCTTTCAGTACAAAAATGATTCAATTTTAACCATAATTGTTCTTCCAGGGAAAGATACGAGGATGAAAAGCAGAGGGCACCCTATCACATGCAAAATGTAATATCACAATCAAACAGGAATAAAAAAAAGAATGACAGACATGAAAAAATGTCTGTGTCAGGCTAAGAAAAAATCCATTTATGATCAAAAATGAAACATTTCCAATCTCATAATGGGTAGATTGCCTGGTTTTATTTCCAGCCATGCAAAAAAAGACCTCATCAAAAAGATGCTACAGAGAGGTCCCATCTTTCCATTAAAATAATTTCAAACTGTTTTTTTTCTACTGAAAGAACCCATTTTGTGAAATGATTTAGCTGAAATCTTCTGGGAGTAACCCTTGACATAAAGTCATATTGTGTTGGAGTTTAGTCCTAAATTCATACATCAATTATTTACTTTCAACGCAGATTGTATAAGTGTAGAAAATTACTAGGAATGATATTTTCTCTGAGGCAGAAAGAATGTGATACAGCAGATACATCCCACCGAATGTTCTGTCCTGCTGTCCACAGGCCAGAATTATTTATGCATTAGAAAACAGTGTGCGAGGGCAAGAGGAAAGAGAGAGAAAAGGCGCAGACACATTATTTTAAACCTTTCATAACACCTATAAATATTTCATGACAAATAAATAAAGAATGTCGGCCTTGTTTGGAGGACAGCTGTAGCTGCATGGTTCAGTGCTCTGGAGAGCTCAGGGGACACTAAGCTTACCCCTCAGTTAAGCCCCCATTTCTTTTTAATCATCCACTTAGTGCATTGTGGGTAGGGAAGCTCTCCAGGTGAGTAAAGAAGCTGGAGGTTATGTATTTGAATATAGCTTTCAACTTGGTTCCTTTCATTTTCATGAAAATGGAAACTGGAAGGAAGTGTAAAGCTTAAATTTCCCTTTGTTCAATTTTCAGGACATAAAAATAATGTAAATAAAATAATTACAGAATACATTTTCAGCGGACGCCCTGCAGGCCAAGTGCTGTTACCCGATTATTATTTAATCCCTAATGTAATTCAATGCTGTGAATGACTCAAACATTCTGAATGTCAGATGAAATATTTAGCATATTGCTTGGTGACAATTCTGTGGGTTGCAGCATCATCTGCTCTCCTGCATTATTGGTCACTATGTTTATCCACATAAGGGGTCCTGACCACGGATGGATATTTGCTGCAGAATCTGCAGCGAGCATGTGCACCACGGATCTGCAGCAAATACTGCCCATAGCATGCTATGAGAAATCGATTCTTCCTGCAAACTGGCGGAAACCAAGCGGAGGACAAATCGCAGCATGTTCAATTATTTCCCGGATTCCACGTGGACGGCTTTCATTGAAGCCAATGGAAATCGTCCAATCCGCAGCCCTTCTGCAATGACATTGCAGTAGTTTAAAATAAAAATCTGTACTGTGCATGACTTACGGCAAGTCGTGCGGACTATCCTCAGTATAAAAGAAATTAAAACTAATCAAGTATGCACGAACACTGTTTCTGGCAGAGCCAGATTCCGCTGCGCAATTCCGCATGCGGAATCCGACTCTGCAGTGTACAGTGGGGCTTAGGCAAGTAAAATGATATAATTGTATCCAAAAACTGCTACTCCTGACAGCCAATAAGTTTAGACCTTCTGCATTTAAGGGCTCATTCACATAGGCATATGAGTACAACGCTGCGACTCTTGCAGAGTTGTACTCATTGCAGCCCCTATGCTCTGCCGGACTGTGATTGGCACAGCACATGCCCGGGATTCTGACATCACGGACATGTAAAGTCTGACTTTTTTTTTTTAACTCCCTGTTCTGTGCAGAGACTCAGTATTAAACGCTGTCTGTTTGCAGGCATTGTTATAGAGCATGATGCAATTTATTTCCTCTGCGTTTTATACACGATGTCCCCTCGCAGCTCCAACTCAGGTGTGAATGGAACTCCATAAACTTTCATTGCCTCCATTCACTCGTTTTACGCTTGTGAAATACATGTGTGTAATACTCGGTGACAATACACTTAGGCCATATTTTAATTGCGTATTACACACGCAATGTATGTGCGTATAGTACACAGTACATCTCATATTATGTATACATTATAATTCAAATACATTGATTTTCGCATGTCCCACTCACACTAGCATGTCATTGCGTATAAAAGTAAGTAAAAAAAAACCAGCACGTTATATTTTATTGTGTACTAACTTACCCGTCGCGCGTTGCTGTGAAGACAGACATACATACATACATTCGTTTTTATATATCTAGATAACAACCAATCACAGCGCAGCTTTCATGTTACCTCAGCAGTATAATATATAGCAACCAATCACAGCACAGCTTTCATGTTACCTCAGCGGTATAAGAAATAGCAACCAATCACAGCACAGCTTTCATTTACCTCAGGATTCTCAATATCCAGCAATTGTCTTGCGAAACGTTTGGCGGATGCATCATTTTCTGGTTGAACACCCATCCCGTTGCTCGTAATGCCTTTTGCTTCCGTGCTTGAGATGGAAATCAAACGATCTTTGTCTGGGGGGCATAACTGTCGACGATGCTCGCACGCGCGCCACCTATCGTAGAATAGTTGTACTATGCCAGTAATCTTCCCAGGAGTGTACTCAACAACTTCCCAAAGTTTCATGGTGATTGGATGAATGGTGTAGTAATGCATAAAGGACAGACAGACATTCATTTATATATATATATATATATATATATATATATATATATATATATATATATATATATATATATATATATATATATATATATATATATATATATATATATATATATATATATATATATATATATACTAGCTGATATACCCGGCTTAGCCCGAGTTAATTTGGTACTGGTGTTTATCTGGTGTTCACATGGAAAATCTTATGAAGTCGTGGTTACTTTAGAGATACTGAGGAAAAACATATGTTCACCATTTTGCATAGTTCTCTGCGTTACCCAGAAAACACCACGTGGAGGCAACCATGCGACGTTTCCTTCATATAAAATGACATCAGGAAGTGAGAGAATTAGATTACATACATAAAATTTGGACACTAATTCTTTTGCGCTTAGAATTGAATAATCGAGTTGGGACCCATTAACTTTTCATACTTAGGACACAATCAATGCTTGTGCCAAATTTCATGTTTCTATGACATTGGGAAGTGAGAGATTTAGATTATGTACGTAAAATTTGGACGTTAATGCTTTTGCGCATAGAATTGAATAATTGAGTTGGGACCCATTAGCTTTTCCTATTTATGACATAATCAATGTTCGTGCCAAATTTCCCGTTTCTATGACACCGGAAAGTGAAGAAATTACATTCCGCACGTAAAATTTGGACGTTAATTCTTTTGCGCATACAATTGAATAATGGAGTTAGGACCCATTAGCTTTCCCTATTTATGACATAATCAATGCTCGTGCCAAATTTCCTGTTTCTATGACACCGGAAAGGGAAGAAATTACATTCTGCACGTAAAATTTGGACGCTAATTCTTTGGCGCATAGAATTAAATAATGGAGTTGGGACCCACTAGCTTTTCCTATTTTTATGACATAATCAATGCTCGTGCCAAATTGCACGTTTCTATGACACCGGAAAGTGAAAAAATTACATTCCGCACGTAAAATTTTGACGCCAATTCTTTTGCGCTAGAATTGAATAATCGAGTTGAGACTTATGAACTTTTCCTATTTATGACATAATTAATGCTCGTGCCAAATTTCACGTTTCTATGACACCGGAAAGTGAGAAAATTACATTCCGCACGTAAAATTTGGACGCTAATTCTTTTGCGCATAGAATTGAATAATGGAGTTGGGACCCATTAGCTTTTCCTATTTATGACATAATCAATGCTTGTGCCAAATTTCACGTTTCTATGACACCGGAAAGTGAGAAAATTACATTCCGCACGTAAAATTTGGACGCTAATTCTTTTGCGCATAGAATTGAATAATGGAGTTGGGACCCATTAGCTTTTCCTATTTATGACATAATCAATGCTCGTGCAAAATTTCCCGTTTCTATGACACCGGAAAGTGAAGAAATTACATTCTGCACGTAAAATTTCGACGCCAATTCTTTTGCGCTTAGAATTGAATAATCGAGTTGGGACCCATTAGTTTTTCCTATTTATGACATAATCAATGCTCGTGCCAAATTTTACGTTTCTATGACACTGGAAAGTGAGAAAATTACCTTCCGCACGTAAAATTTCGACGCTAATTCTTTTGCGCATAGAATTGAATAATGGAGTTGGGACCCATTAGCTTTTCCTATTTATGACATAATCAATGCTCGTGCCAAATTTCCCGTTTCTATGACACCGGAAAGTGAAGAAATTACATTCCGCACGTAAAATTTGGACGTTAATTCTTTTGCGCATAGAATTGAATAAAGGAGTTGGGACCCATTAGCTTTTCCTATTTATGACATAATCAATGCTCGTGCCAAATGTCCCGTTTCTATGACACCGGAAAGTGAGAAAATTACATTCCGCACGTAAAATTTGGACGCTAATTCTTTTGCGCTAGAATTGAATAATCGAGTTGGGACCTATTAGCTTTTCCTATTTATGACATAATTAATGCTCATGGCAAATTTCCCGTTTCTATGACAACGGAAAGTGAAAAAATTACATTCCACACGTAAAATTTGGACGCTAATTCTTTTGCGCATAGAATTGAATAATCGAGTTGGGACCCATTAGCGTTTCCTATTAATGACATAATCAATGCTCGTGCCAAATTTCCCGTTTCTATGACACCGGAAAGTGAAGAAATTACATTCCGCACGTAAAATTTGGACGTTAATTCTTTTGCGCTAGAATTGAATAAAGGAGTTGGGACCCATTAGCTTTTCCTATTTATGACATAATCAATGCTCGTGCCAAATGTCCCGTTTCTATGACACCGGAAAGTGAGAAAATTACATTCCGCACGTAAAATTTGGACGCTAATTCTTTTGCGCTAGAATTGAATAATCGAGTTGGGACCTATTAGCTTTTCCTATTTATGACATAATTAATGCTCCTGCCAAATTTCCTGTTTCTATGACACCGGAAAGTGAGAAAATTAGATTCCGTACGTAAAATTTGGACGCTAATTCTTTTGCGCATAGAATTGAATAATCGAGTTGGGACTAGAGATGAGCGAGCATACTCGTCCGAGCTTGATGCTCGTTCAAGTATTAGGGTGCTCGAGATGCTCGTTACTCGAGATGAGCACCACGCGGTACTCGTCTCGATTAAACGAGCACTGACCATTGAATTCAATGGAGCCGCAATACAGCCGACTACATTGAAAGCAATGGGCTGCCGGCGATCGCGGGATGAATTGTCGGGAAAGGGTTAAATATATAAGCCCTTCCCTGCAATTCATCCAGAAATGTGTAAAAATAAAAAATATATATATACTCACCTGGTGCCGGCAGACGGAGTTCAGCGCGGCAGGCTGCAGTTCTCCTGAACTGCTCTGAACAGCTGTTAGTAGTATTCAGCAGCCGGGGATTTAAAATCCCCGCCTGCTGAATAAGATGCCTCTGATTGGTCACAGCCTGACCAATCAGAGGCCAGCCCTCACTCACACCCATTCATGAATTCATATTTAACCCTTTCCCGACAATTCATCCCGCGATCGCCGGCAGCCCATTGCTTTCAATGGAGTCGGCTGTATTGACGGCTCCATTGAATTCAATGGGCTAACATCGCTCTGCCGGGACCAGGTAAGTATATATATATATATATATTTTTTTATTTTTACACATTTCTGGATGAATTGCAGGGAAGGGCTTATATATTTAACCCCTTTCCGACAATTTATCCCGCGATCGCCGGCAGCCCATTGCTTTCAATGGATTCGGCTGTATTGACGGCTCCATTGAATTCAATGGGCTAACATCGTTCTTATCTGCCACAGCTGTTACAGCTGTGGCAGAGGAGAACGATCGTTATGCTGACAGTGGGGGGGGGGGGGGGGGTGTCTCACTCTTGCCGCTATTGTGGCTTAATAGTGGGACCTGGGAACTTGAGATACAGCCCAAAATGTAGCTCCTCGCCTGCCCTATTCGTTTCTGTGTCGTTTCCATCACTTTCTTGTGTTTTGCAGATTTTCACAAATGAAAACCTTAGCGAGCATCGGCGATATACAAAAATGCTCGAGTCACCCATTGACTTCAATGGGGTTCGTTACTCGAAACGAACTCTCGAGCATCACTGAAAGTTCGACTCGAGTAACGAGCACCCGAGCATTTTGGTGCTCGCTCATCTCTAGTTGGGACCCATTAGCTTTTCCTATTTATGTCATAATCAATGCCCGTGCCAAATTTTAAGTTTCTAAGGCATTGGGAAGTTACAGATTTAGATTATGTACGTAAAATTTAGACGCCAATTCTTTTGCGCTAGAATTGAATAATCGAGTTGGGACCCAATTACTTTTCCTATTTTGGAGATAATCTATGCTTGTGCCAAAATGCATGTTTCTACGATATTGGGAAGTTGGAGAACTTTTGGCGAGTCAGTCAGTGAGTCAGTCAGTGAGTCAGTGAGTCAGTGAGGGCTTTCAGCTTTATATATATGTATATATATATATATATATATATATATATATATATATATATATATATATATATATAGATGACATCAAGGAGTGAGAGAATTAGATTCCATACATAAAATTTGGACGCTAAATCTTTTGCGCTTAGAATTAAATAATCGAGTTGGGACCCACTAACTTTTCCTATTTATGACATAATCAATGCTCGTGCCAAATTACATCGGGAAGTGAGAGAATTAGATTCTGTACGTAAAATTTGGACGCTAATTCTTTAGTGCTTAGAATTGAATAATCAAGTTGGGACCCATTAACTTATCCAATATATGACACAATCAATGCCCGTGCCAAATTTCGAGTTTCTATGACAACTGGAAGTGAGAGAATTCGATTCCGTACGGAAAATTTGGACGCTAATTATTTTGCGCTAGAATTGAGTAATCAAGTTGGGACCTATTAACTTTTCCTATTTATGACATTATCAATGCTCATGCCAAATTTCATGTTTCTATGACATCGGGAAGTGAGAGTATTAGATCCCGTACGTAAAATTTGGATGCTAATTATTTTGCGCTAGAATTGAATAATCAAGTTGGGAACCATTAGGTTTTCCTATTTATGGCATAATCAATGCTTTTGCCAAATTTCATGTTTCTACGACATCGGGAAGTTGGAGAATTAAATTCTGTACGCAAAATTTGGACGCTAATTCTTTTGCGCATAGAATTGAATAATCGGGTTGGGACCCATTAGCGTTTCCTATTTATGACATAATCAATGCTCGTGCCAAATTTTGAGTTTCTATGACATCGGGAAGTGAGAGAATTAGATTCCGTACGTAAAATTTTGACGCTAATTCTTTTGCGCTTAGAATTGAATAATCGAGTTGGGACCTATTAAATTTTCCTATTTATGACATATTCAATGCGCGTGCCAAATTTTAAGTTTCTATGACATTGGGAAGTGAGAGATTTAGATTATGTACGTAAAATTTTGACGCCAATTCTTTTGCGATAGAATTTAATAATCGAGTTGGAACCCATTAGCTTTTCCTATGTATGAGATAATCAATGCTCGTGCCAAATTTCACGTTTCTATGACACCGGAAAGTGAGAAAATTACATTCCGTACGTAAAATTTGGACGCTAATTCTTTTGCGCATAGAATTGAATAATCGAGTTGGGACCCATTAGCTTTTCCTAAATATGACATAATCAATGCTCGTGCCAAATTTCACGTTTCTATGACACCGGAAAGTGAGAAAATTACATTCCGTACGTAAAATTTGGACGCTAATTCTTTTGCGCTTAGAATTGAATAATCTAGTTGGGACCCATTAACTTTTCCTATATATGACATAATCAATGCTCGTGCCAAATTTTAAGTTTCCATGACATTGGGAAGTGAGAGATTTAGATTATGGACGTTAAATTTCGACGCCAATTCTTTTGCGCTGGAATTGAATAATCGAGTTGGGACCCAATTACTTTCCCTATTTTGGAGATAATCTATGCTTGTGCCAAATTTCTTGTTTCTACGACATCGGGATGTTGGAGAACTTTTGGCGAGTCAGTCAGTCAGTCAGTGAGTCAGTGAGGGCTTTCAGCTTTATATATATAGATACAAAGCTTGCATTTGACAATTCCACAACTCTTGCGGCTTGTCCCATTCTGTCATTAAAACTAAAAACTATAAACACTATTCAATCATTGTAAACACTACAAAAGACAAGATCCGGTCCCGACCTCAGCAGCCGGCGTGGGCATCTGCCAGAAATGAGGTGCCTGTTGTTGTAACATAGGAACATAGTATGTTAGGCTGAATGAAGACAATGTCCATCTAGTTCAGCCTGTGTCAATCCCTCCCCCTCCCCCCCCCCCCCCCACACACACACACACATTGGTTCAGAGGAAGGCAAAATAAAAAAAAACAACAATCCAATTTAGCTCATTTGGAGGAAAAGGATTCCTTCCTGACTCCATAATGGCAGCCAGAATAATCCCTTGATCAACATTTGAGAACAACCACCCCGCTGGTCACCTAATGTCTATATGCTGTAATATCATAGTGCTCTAGAAAGACTAGTTATCTCTTAAACTCCTCCATGAATTTTGCCATCACCACGTCCTCAGGCAGAGAGTTCCACAGTCTCACTGCTCTTAGGATAAAGAACCCCCTTCTATGTTGGTGATGAAACCTGCTTTCCTCTAGATGTAGCGGATGCCCTCTTGTTACCGTCGCAGTCCTGTGTATAAACAGATCATGGGAGAGATCCTTGTATTGTCGCCTCATGTATTCATACACAGTCATTTGATTGCCCCTTAACTGTCTTTTTTCCAGGGTGCATAATCCCAGTTTTGGTGCCTCTCTGGGTATTCCAGTCCTTTCCTTCCATTTAATAATTTAGTTGCCCTTCTTTGAACCCCCTCAAGCGATGCAACATCTTTCCTGAGCAGCGGTGTCCAGAACTGTACACCGTATTCCATGTGTAGCCTGACAAATGCCTTATATAGCGGTAGAATAATGTTCTCGTCCCTTGCCCCTACGCCTTTTTTAACCGGCTGTGGCCAATCAGAGATCATCATATGATCTCCTGACATCAGTGCTCACATCCTGGGCACCATGGTTGTTTTAACAGCTGATGTATGTATTAATTTAGTCATTGGATAAAGCCCACAACATAACTTTCTGGGCATTACTTATATTTAGAGATGAGCGAACGTACTCGTCCGAGCTTGATACTCGTTAGAGTATTAGCGTGTTCGAGATGCTCGTTACTTGTGACGAGCACCACGTGATGTTCGGGTTACTTTCACTTTCATCTCTGAGACGTTAGCGCGCTTTTCTGGCCGATAGAAAGACAGGGAAGGCATTACAACTTCCCCCTGCGACGTTCAAGCCCTATACCACCCCCCTGCAGTGAGTGGCTGTCGAGATCAGGTGTCACCCGAGTATAAAAATCGGCCGCTCCCGCGGCTCGCCACAGATGCGTTCTGACATAGAGGAGGGAAAGTGCTGTCTTGGTGGAGCTGCTACAGGGAGAGTGTTAGGAGTATTTTAGGCTTCAAGAACCCCAACGGTCCTTCTTAGGGCCACATCTAACCATGTGCAGTACTGTGGAGGCTGCTTTTTGCAGTGTTGCACTTTTTTTTTTTTTTGGTATATCGGCCGTGCAGAGCATTGCGCCCTGCAGTAATACTCCAGGGCCAGAAGTGGTGGTTAGGCAGGGACAGAAGACATATTGATTGAATATAGGCAGTGGGCCTTTGCAAAAATATTTGGGGAAAAAAATCTATTTGGGCTGCCTGTGACTGCCCTCAGTGTTCTGGGTCTCTGCTGGGTGTAGTAGTTCACCAAATTCATACGTAGCCAACTAAGTGTTACAGCAGGCTTGCGCAAAATTATTTCCTGTCTCTGTCTGGGCTGTTAAATCACCGCTGTATTGCAGTCCACAGTGCAACACTCTGCAGTTCTTTGACATACTCCAGGGCCAGTAGCGGTGAGGCAGGGACAGAAGACATATTGATTGAATATAGGCAGTGGGCCTTTGCAAAAACATTTGGGGGAAAAAATCTATTTGGGCTGCCTGTGACTGTCCTCAGTGTTCTGGGTCTCTGCTGGGTGTAGTAGTTCTCCAAATTATTTCCTGGCGTTCAGTAAGTGAAGTCAGCCTCCAACCACAGGCCAATAAGCTGCACATTTAATTACAGCGTTCTATTTCTGCACTACTGGTAATACACCATGCTGAGGGGTAGGGGTAGGCCTAGAGGACGTGGACGCGGGCGAGGACGCGGAGGCCCAAGTCAGGGTGTGGGCACAGGCCGAGCCAGTGCGGTGGCCAGGGGTAGAGGCAGGGCCAGACCGAATAATCCACCAACTGTTTCCCAAAGCGCCCCCTCTCGCCATGCCACCCTGCAGAGGCCAAGGTGCTCAACGGTGTGGCAGTTTTTCACAGAGACGCCTGACGACCGACGAACAGTGGTGTGCAACCTTTGTCGCGCCAAGATCAGCTGGGGAGCCACCACCACCAGCATGCGCAGGCATATGATGGCCAAGCACCCCACAAGGTGGGACGAAGGCCGTTCACCGCCTCCGGTTTGCACCACTGCCTCTCCCCCTGTGCCCCAACCTGCCACTGAGATCCAACCCCCCTCTGAGGACACAGGCACGAGTGCCTACCGGCCTGCACCCACACCCTCACCTCCGCTGTCCTCGGCCCCATCCAGCAATGTCTCTCAGCGCAGCGTCCAGACGTCGCTAGCGCCACTGTTTGAGTGCGAGCGCAAGTACGCCGCCACGCACCCGCACGCTCAAGCGTTAAACGTGCACATTGCCAAATTGATCAGCCTGGAGATGCTGCCGTATAGGTTTGTGGAAACGGAGGCTTTCAAAAGCATGATGGCGGCAGCGGCCCCGCGCTACTCGGTTCCCAATCGCCACTACTTTCCCCGATGTGCCGTCCCAGCCCTGCACGACCACGTCTCCCGCAACATTGTACGCGCCCTCACCAACGCGGTTACTGCCAAGGTCCACTTAACAACAGACACGTGGACAAGCACAGGTGGGCAGGGCCACTATATCTCCCTGACGGCACATTGGGTGAATTTAGTCGAGGCTGGGACAGAGTCAGAGCCTGGGACCGCTCACGTCCTACCCACCCCCAGAATTGCGTGCCCCAGCTCGGTGGTGGTATCTGCGGCGGTGTATGCTTCCTCCACTAAACCACCCTCCTCCTCCTCCTACGCAACCTCTGTCTCGCAATCAAGATGTGTCAGCAGCAGCACGTCGCCAGCAGTCGGTGTCGCGCAGCGTGGCAGCACAGCAGTGGGCAAGCGTCAGCAGGCCGTGCTGAAACTACTCAGCTTAGGAGAGAAGAGGCACACGGCCCACGAACTGCTGCAGGGTCTGACAGAGCAGACCGACCGCTGGCTTTCGCCGCTGAGCCTCCAACCGGGCATGGTCGTGTGTGACAACGGCCGTAACCTGGTGGCGGCTCTGCAGCTCGGCAGCCTCACGCACGTGCCATGCCTGGCCCATGTCTTTAATTTGGTGGTTCAGCGCTTTCTGAAAAGCTACCCACACTTGTCATACCTGCTCGGAAAGGTGCGCCGGGTCAGCGCACATTTTCGCAAGTCCAAGACGGACGCTGCCACCCTGCGGACCCTGCAACATCGGTTTAATCTGCCAGTGCACCGACTGCTGTGCGACGTGCCACACGGTGGAACTCTACGCTCCACATGTTGGCCAGACTCTATGAGCAGCGTAGAGCTATAGTGGAATACCAACTCCAACATGGGCGGCGTAGTGGGAGTCAGCTTCCTCAATTCTTTACAGCAGAGTGGGCCTGGTTGGCAGCCATCTGCCAGGTCCTTGGAAACTTTGAGGAGTCTACCCAGATGGTGAGCGGCGATGCTGCAATCATTAGCGTCACCATTCCTCTGCTATGCCTCTTGAAAAGTTCCCTGCAAAGCATAAAGGCAGATGCTTTGCGCTTGGAAACGGAGGCGGGGGAAGACAGTATGTTGCTGGATAGTCAGAGCACCCTCATGTCTATATCTCAGCGCGTTTTGGAGGAGGAGGAGGAGCATGAGGAGGAGGGGGAAGAGACAGCTTGGCCCACTGCTGAGGGTACCCATGCTGCTTGCCTGTCATCCTTTCAGCGTGTATGGCCGGAGGAGGAGGACGATCCTGAAAGTGATCTTCCTATTGAGGACAGCCATGTGTTGCGTACAGGTACCCTGGCACACATGGCTGACTTCATGTTAGGATGCCTTTCTCGAGACCCTCGCGTTACACGCATTCTGGCCACTACGGATTACTGGGTGTACACACTGCTCGACCCACGGTATAAGGAGAACCTTTCCACTCTCATACCCGAAGAGGAAAGGGGTTCGAGAGTGATGCTATACCACAGGACCCTTGCGGACAAACTGATGGTAACATTCCCATCCGACAGCGCTAGTGGCAGAAGGTGCAGTTCCGAGGGCCAGGTAGCAGGGGAGGCGCAGAGATCAGGCAGCATGTACAGCGCAGGCAGGGGAACATTCTCCAAGGCCTTTGCCAGCTTTATGGCTCCCCAGCAAGACTGTGTCACCGCTCCCCAGTCAAGGCTGAGTCGGCGGGAGCACTGTAAAAGGATGGTGAGGGAGTACGTAGCCGATCGCACGACCATCCTCGGTGACGCCTCTGCCCCCTACAACTACTGGGTGTCGAAGCTGGACACGTGGCCTGAACTCGCGCTGTATGCCCTGGAGGTGCTTGCTTGTCCTGCGGCTAGCGTATTGTCAGAGAGGGTGTTTAGTGCGGCTGGGGGAATCATCACGGATAAGCGTACCCGCCTGTCACCGACAGTGCCGACAGGCTTACACTCATCAAAATGAACAAAGCCTGGATTTCCCCAGACTTCTCTTCTCCACCAGCGGACAGCAGCGATACCTAAGCAATACGTAGGCTGCACCCGCGGATGGAAGCATCGTTCTCTATCACCATCAAAAACGTGGACCTTTTAGCTTCATCAATCTGTGTATAATATTCCTCCTCCTCCTCCTGCTCCTCCTCCTGAAACCTCACGTAATCATGCCGAACGGGCAATTTTTCTTAGGCCCACAAGGCTCAGTCATATAATTTTTGTAAACAATTTTTATACGTTTCAATGCTCTTAAAAGCGTTGAAACTTTCACCTGAACCAATTTTTATTTTAACTGGGCTTCCTCCAGTTACAAATTAAGCCACATTAACCAAAGCGATTAATGGGTTTCACCTGCCCTCTTGGTTGGGCATGGGCAATTTTTCTGACGTACATTAGTACTGTTGGTACACCAATTTTTGGGGGCCCTCACCTACAGTGTAATCCAATTAATTTTTTGCCCACCTGCATTAAAGCTGACGTTACATCAGCTGTGATGGGCAATGCAATGGGATATATTTATGTACCGCCGGTGGTTTCCTGGCACCCACCCATGCTGTCGGTCCACAGGGAGTTGTAACTGCATGTGTCCACTTCTAAAGAACCCCAGTCTGACTGGGGCATGCAGTGTGGGCCGAAGCCCACCTGCATTTAATCGGACGTTACCTCAGCTGTGATGGGCACTGCAATGGGATACATTTATGTACAGCCGGTGGGTTCCAGGGAGCCACCCATGCTGTTGGTGCACACGGAATTCCCATTGCGGAGTTGTACCTGCCTGTGACTATTTATAAAAAACTGGTCTGACTGGGGCATGCAGACACCTTGACAGAATGAATAGTGTGTGGCACATAGGTTCCCCATTGCTATGCCCACGTGTGCAGCTCCTGATGGCGGTGGCACAGGATTATATTTCTCATTGCTTCTGCACAGCATTGTGGGCTATCGCCCCACCCCTTTTAAAGAGGGTCGCTGCCTAGCCGTGCCAACCCTCTGCAGTGTGTGCCTGCGGTTCCTCCTCATGGCAGACGCACTTCTAAATAGACATGAGGATGGTGTGGCATGAGTGCAGCTGAAGGCTGCGCAGGGACACTTTGGTGTGCGCTGTGGACACTGCGTCGTGCGGGGGGGGGGGGGGTTGGGCAGCATGTAACCCAGGAGAAGTGGCAGCGGAGTGTCATGCAGGCAGTGATTGCGCTTTGTTGGAGGTAGTGTGGTGCTTAACTAAAGTATGCATTGCTAATGAGGGCTTTTCAGAAGTAAAAATTGTTGGGAGGGGGGGGGGGGCCCACTCTTGCCGCTATTGTGGCTTAATAGTGGGACCTGGGAACTTGAGATGCAGCCCAACATGTAGCCCCTCACCTGCCCTATCCGTTGCTGTGTCGTTCCCATCACTTTCTTGAATTGCCCAGATTTTCACAAATGAAAACCTTAGCGAGCATCGGCGATATACAAAAATGCTCGGGTCGCCCATTGACTTCAATGGGGTTCGTTATTCGAAACGAACCCTCGAGCATCGCGATAATTTTGCCCCGAGTAACGAGCACCCGAGCATTTTGGTGCTCGCTCATCTCTACTATAGACATATAGATGAGCATATTTTTGGATGGATATCAGTTGTATTTGAGGCTATGTGAAATGAATAGTTCATGCCATTAAAATACATTCAAATATTTGCAAAGATAATGCTGCAGAGTCTACGCAGAATGTCTGTATAACGTTTTAAACCTTTCCTTAATTTTTTTTTTTTTTTTTAAAGACTATAAGCTATTATGTGGTACAAGTAGAAAACTACAAGGGTTAATTACTCATTTATTAAGGCAAGCACTGGGTTTAAAAAAAAAACTGTTAAACAATTTAATTCCCACAGAGATAACTCCTTTCAAAGGCGGCTTTATAAAAGTGAAACTTGCTTTGCATAATGTTTAAGGCATTTTTTTCTACCGTTTTTCATTCATAACTTTTTAGCTCTGCTGCTGTTCATATTCTCTTATTCTCTATTGACAAGCATTTTTTGTACCGCTTATACCCTTTGAAATACTTTCATGAGCATATGCTATAATTCTCCTTCCCTTTCTTTATCTCCTTGTTCCTACATGCAAGCTTGAATAAAGAAGTCATTATCAGCAAGTCCACAATGGAACCAGACAACCACATTCAAGATGTTGTATAGATGATGTATTGATCAGTCCTCAATGAGTAATAGCGTTCTAAGGAAACAAGCTTAGAGAAGTTAATGTATCTGCTCATAGAAACCACAAATGAGGCATTCAGTGGCACAAAAAGGTCTAGGCTTGTGAATTATAATTACTCTCTACAACAATAAAAGTCAGAAGTGCTTTTTTTTATTCATTTACTGCAATTAATGATAGTCTGTGCACTTTTACAAACAAGCACCTCAATTACCTTTCTAATGCTCTAAGAAATATTAACACATTCAAAGCTTTTTCCATCTATGATCATATCAGGAGGATGCATTTTAGTCATTTCCAATGTAAAAAGTACTATTGTGATATTAAATGTCTTTATATACAGATAGATAGATAGATAGATAGATAGATAGATAGATAGATAGGAGATAGATAGATAGGAGATAGATAGATAGGTAGGAGATAGATAGATAGATAGATAGATAGATATGAGGGGGATAAATTCTGAGATAGATAGTTCATAGAATTATAGGGTCATCGGGTCCAACCCCCTGCTCAGTGCAGGATCACTAAATCATCCCAGACAGATATTTGTCCAGCCTTTATTTGAACACTTCCATTGAAGGAGAACTCCCCACCTCCCGTGGTAACCTGTTCCACTCGTTGATCACCCTCACTGTCAGAAAGCTTTTTCTAATATCTAATTTCTGTCTCCTCCCTTTCAGTTTCATCCCATTGCTTCTAGTCTTTACTTGTGCAGATGAGAATAGGGCTGATCCCTCTGCACTGTGATAGCCCTTCAAATATTTTTAGACAGCTATTAAGTCTCCTTTCTGCCTTCTTTGTTGCAAACGAAACCTTCCCAGATCCTTTAACCGTTCTTCATAGGACATGATTTGTGGACCACTCACCATCTTGGTAACTCTTCTCTGAACTTGCTCCAGTTGGTCTATGTCTTTTTATAAAGTGGGGTGCCCAGAACTGGACCCAGTATTCCAGATGAGGTCTGACTAAGGAAGAGTAGAGGAGGATAATGACCTCCCGTGATCTAGACTCTATGCTTCTCTTAATACATCCCAGAATTGTGTTTGCCTTTTTGGCTGCTGCATCACATTGTTGATAAACAGACATGAGAAGGCTAGATAGATAGATAGATAGATAGATAGATAGATAGATAGATAGATAGATAGATAGATAGTGTTTATAGTATATGGTATTACCACAGGGATACCGTCTCTTTGCTGACTTTACTTAAACAAAATACTAAAGGTAAAAGATGTATCTGGATAGTTAACAAGAAACCCAGTTTCCTTAGAATAATGGTATGTAACATGATTCAGCACAACGCTGCTTTGTGTATACAGTACTTTAACCCTTTCCAATCCACTGTCTGACGTCTGAAGACATTATGATTTAAGGCTGTACAGCTCCGATGTTGGAAGACATCCGTCAGGGTTCTCTTACTGTATATTGCCAGCCTCTCTGTTGTCGGAGCCTATCCAACGTGTCACCTCATGTAGTACTGGCTTTAACCAGCAGATAGCGCCATTGTATAACGGCAGAAAAAGAGTAATCCCCCTAGGAGAACCAGGATACAAATTGGATTGGAAAAGGTTACTATTGCCTGAGTGCTGTTGTATATATTGCACAGAAAGGGTTTTGTGTAGCATAAAAAATGTAAAGAACAAATAGCGCACCCATGCCCTCTATTGAATAATGCAGGTGAAATACTGCAGAAAAAAACTTGTATCACAACTTCTTGGGTGGCCTTTCCTCCTACTTCCATTGACCATTCCCTGCATTAATGAATTCTCATGTGAATTGCTGCACATTGCATCTCTGAAGAAGAATGATTTGTGCTTTGTGATCTTGGCTTCTAGCAAAGTCTTTGGCTTAATGTGATCCAGGACATTCTTGTTGAGGATTCTTACTGCCCATGGGATGTGGTACAGTGTCCTCCAACAGCACTAGAAGATATCAAACTTTCTTTTGTTTGTCTTCTTGATTATTCAAGTCTCCAAGTCTCGCAGCCATAGGTAGTGACAATAGCACTGACTAGCCTGTCATTTGTTGCAGTCCTGATATCCTTAGTTTACTAGAGGGCATTTATGTTCACCATTGCTTTATGTTCAGGGGCTAATTATCACTTGATTTCAGGCGTTGTGTCTCCATTTGTGAGTGATGGTGGTGATAGAATGCAGCCCTGTCTTGCTATTTCAGCCACTCAGTATCACCATATGCAGTTCTCTCTGTGGCCTTTTAGTCCACATACATTAATCTGATGAGCTGGACAAGGTGAGCAGGTTTTCCCATTTCTAGAAGGCAGGTCCACAAATTTTCTTGCTCAATACAGTCAAAGGCCTTTGTGTAGTAAATGAAACATATGTAGAATTTTTTCCAACATTCTCATGCCTTCTACATGAGTTATCTGAGGCTGGCCATGTGATCTCTTGTATCTGTACATCACCAGCTATCATCAGGTTTATGGATCAGTGGTATGTCTGGAGGAGGAAGAATAAAGGATATACTAAAAAGAACACTCTGCCTACAGTGTAGCATGGTGGTGGTTCGATGATGAACTGGGACTGCCTTGCTTCCTTTGACACTGGAAACTTGCAGCACGTGGAGAGCAAAATAGATTCAATTAAGTACCAGGAAATCCTAGGAGAAAAGTTGAAGCTTGGGCATCATTAGACCTTCCCAAAGGAAAATAATTCCTGGCATATCTCAAAGTCTATCAAGGCTTAGTTTTAGGATTCTTGAATTTTCTGGAGTTACTGTCACAACTGCTTGACTTAAACCCCATGGGAAATCTGTGGTGGCATTTGAAGAAGGCAGTTGTAGTATGCAAACCCAAGAATATTAGTAAACTGCAGGCCATTACCCATACAAAATGGGCTAAGATTCACCAAGAATGTTGTCAGACTCTGGTGTCTGGTTATGCATCATTTTTACATCAGGTCATAACAGCAAAAGGGTCCCCTACTAAGTACTCTTTTCATGAAAGAGTTGAATATTGGCTTCTGCCTGATAGTTTGTTTTCTTTTTTGCCTTCCTCTGGATCAACAAGGGGATGGAAACAAATTGAACAAGATGGACATTGTCTCCCTTCAGCCTAACATACTATGCTGCTATCAATAATTTTGACATTGCAGTAGTAATTAAAAGTTGAACTTTGTGTTGAATTTGGAAAAGTCACTTCTTATATTAGTTGTATTAAACCATTTAAATCATTCTTTTTTTTCTTGCACAATCAAAAGTTTGTAAATATGCTAAATAATCTTATTTGCAATAGAAGTTGATTACTTTTGATTGCAGCTGTATCAGTGAAACCTCTATTTTTTTGATAGAGATGAGCTAACCAATCCTGTAGAACGCACATTTCGGCGGAATTCTGCAAACGCAATTTTTTTCTGCTGAACCAGAAGTATGTTCAACCCCCCCCCCCCCCTAAAACATGTACTGAACACTGTCTATGAGGCCTGAAATCATGGTGGCAGTTAATGTTGCATGTCGTGGTTGACCGGGTGACCTAATTTTCGCCAAATTGGATCAGGTGAGTCTGACCCGTTGTTTGGCAAAAATCTAAGGAAAATGGATTTTCCATTATGCCAGATAAAGAGGTCAGTGTGCAGCCAATCAGCAGGCAGGGCACTTGATAATATCACCAAATATGTATTTATGTTTCATATGGGTAGCAGTTTAATTGAACATCTGCATCACATGACCCAACCATACATAACATAGGTACTGTGCTACCAGCAGCCACTTTAGAAAGAGAAGCTGCAAGCTAGAGTGGGAAATATTGAAGCTACATCAAGTTTATTTGCCTATAGAAAATGTGCTCTATACTGAAGGATGGATAGTGTGCAAAAGATATATTTCTGCTGTTGTCAAAAATTATGTACGAACAGATAAGATAAACTGTTGCATTTGAGAGACAATAATAATAATATTTATTTGTATAGCACCAACCTATTCTGCAGTGCTTAAAGGCTGTATCAAGTTTATATGCCTATAGAAAACTTGCTCTGCACTTTGGGAGAGTTAGTCTGCACAGCAAATATTTCTTCTGGAGTCAAATATTGTATACCAGCAGACAGACAATGTACTGTCTTTCAGGAACCATAGAAGCTGCAGCATGCCTATAGAAAATGTGCTATGTGTTGTGGGAGAGATACTGGACTCTGCAGAACATAGATTTTTGCTGGTGTCACCATATATAGCATCAGGCAGACAAACTACTGTATTTCATGAGGAGTATCGCAGTTCCCTGCTTCCGAGCTCACAGATTTTTCAAAGGTACGAGTATGGCTAATAAAAGTATGCTGCATACATTACATAGCTGCCTGTGGGGTGTGGGGAACTGAAGTACCAAAAACATGTAATGTCCCAAATGTATAATATCTACACTCTGTGCTTCTGCTCTCACATATTATGCCACGCCGAGATTCTGGCCTATAAGGGTGTGTACATACGCACGCACAAAAACACGCCTCTATTTGCAACAATGCTTTCCCTATGGTGTGTGCACATGTCCGTACTTTGCAGGTTCGTGCCTGCAAAGATAGGACATGCATGCACCATAGGGAATGCACGCATTGCTTTCAATGGAGCCGTGGCTGCTGCCAGTGGCTCCATTGAAAACAATGGTCTGCCATCTCCCTGCATTCTTTTTCAGGGAAGGGCTTTACATATAAGCTCTTCCCTGAAAAAGAAAAAATTTAGTGTTAAAAAAAAAGAAAAAAAAGGCAAGCATTCTCTTCAATGGAGCCGCTGCTGCTGCAGGAGGCTCCATTGAAGACAACGGTCTGCTGGTACACCTGAATTGTTTTTCAGGGAAGGGCTTTACATATAAGCTCTTCCCTAAAAGAGAAAAATTTTAGTGTAAAAAAAAAAAATTACTCACCTGTCCGCCGCTGCTGTGTCCCCCGCGGGGGTGAAGAACACATCTGCTGCATGCAGTAGCTGTTTCCTTCTTCCCCACTAGTTAAAAGAATTCCCTGCTGCTACATCTGCCACATCTGGGGCAGATGCAGCTTGAGGAATTCTTTAATTCTCTACCGCAGCTGTCACACATGTCAGCTGCGGTAGAGGATTCTGCTGCCGCAATTGATTTCAGGGAAGGGCTTTAAGTATAAGCCCTTCCCTGAAAATCAAGTACAAGTGGTTTAAAAAACAAAAAAAATGGATACTCACCTCCCTTCAGCTGCCGGGGCTCAGCTGTGTCTTCTCCTGCTGTCCCCTGCACTGTGGTGCTGATCTATCAGCAGGCGGGGATTTAAAATCCCCGCCTGCTGAAAGAGCTAAATGTGATTGGCTGAGGTGCTCAGCCAATCATAGGCAGCTCTCCATGAATGAATGACGGGCGAGAGCTGCCTGTGATTGGCTAAGCACCACAGCACCACAGTGCAGGGGACAGGAGAAGACGCAGCTGTGCCCCCGCAGCTGAAGAGAGGTGACTATCTTTTTTTTTGTTGTTGTTTTTTGAACCACTTTTAGTTGATTTTCAGGGAAGGGCTTATATTTAAAGCCCTTCCCTGAAATCAATTACTGGCAGCAGAATCGTCTACCGCAGCTGACATGTGTGACAGCTGCGGTGGAGAATTAATGTGGCAGATGTAGCAGCAGGGAATTCTTTTAACTAGCGGTGATGAAGGAAACATTTGCCGCATGCAGATGTGTTCTTCATGGGAAAAGCCATTCACGGATGCCAGGGCTCAGCGGCGACTTCTGCCTCTGTTCAGCCAATCATAATCAGAGCTACCGTCTGGCGGGGATTTTAAATCCCCGGCTGCTGATAGTTCAGAACTACAGAGCCGGGGCAGCTGCAGAAGCCTCGGCTGAGCCCCGGCAGGTGAGTATAATTTTTTTTTCTACATTATTTTAAAGGGCTTTTCAGGGAAGGGCTTATGAATCCCTTCCCTGAAAAGCCATTGACAGCTGCCAGAGCTCAGCAGCGACTTCTGCCACCGTCCCCGGCTCTGTAGCACTGCGGAGCTATCAGCAGCCGGGGATTTAAAATCCCTGCCTGCTGGTAGCTCTGATTGTGATTGGCTGAAGCGCTCAGCCAATCACAATTAGACCTACCAGCAGGCGGGGATTTTAAATCCCTTGCTGCTGGTAGCTGAGAGCTACAGAGCCAGGGACAGTGGCAGAAGCCGCCGCTGAGCCCCGGCAGGTGAGTTTCTTTTTTTTTTTCTTTCACTATTTTTAAAGGCTTTGAAGGGAAGGGCTTATGAAGCCCTTCCTTGCAAAGCCATTGACGACTGCCGGGGCTCAGCGGCGACTTCTGCTGCTGTCCCCAGCTCTGCACTGCTGTTTTGAGGTATCAGCATTTAAAATCCCCACCTGCTGGTTGCTCTGATTGTGATTGGCTGAAGTGCTAAAATGTTTCTTTTTCAAGGAAGGGCTTATATGTAAAGCCCTTCCCTGAAAAAGAATGCAGAGGGCCGGCAGAGTATTGTTTTCAATGACGCCACCAGCAGCAGCCGCGGCTCCATTGACAACAAGCACGCAGCTGTGTTCACGCATGTTTTTGCTCGTACCTAGGAGCAGACGTATGTACGCACCTAAGTACACACAAAAACACGCTCGTGTGAACGCACCCTTATATTGTGACAAAGCTGCCCATGGTTTTTTGCGAACTACATTTAAAAAAAAACCTGAAACCGGTAAAAAGCCAAAGTAAATACTCTGTGTTCGCGGCCTCACAGATTTTCAATGTTGCGGGTCTGGCCTACGAGATTGTTGTGTATCTTACGTAGCTGCTGGTTGTTTTCTATAAACTAAAAACTTAGCTAGAAAGTTAAGTAAAGCTAAACTAAAAACTAAACAAAAAATAGACTGAAAAAACTAAACAGAAAAATAAACTAAAAAATAATTAAATAAACAAGCAAACAAAAAGAAAACAGAGACATGAAGAAACCGCAGAGTAGGCAACTTGTCATTAGTCATGGTGGTGGTAGAAGATGGGTCAAGTTGGTACCTCAATCGGATTTCCCTAAAGCAATGGCTCTGCATTCTGCGCAAAGTGAGGCAAGCTTGCTGTCATTCCATAGGGTTTTTTTTACATGGGATTACCTGTCAGACGCAGATGCCCGACAGGTGGTCCCAGTGATGATCCTTCCTGTGCTTTTACACAGAAATGATCATTGCTGGGTGAATGGAAGTGGAGCAGTCTGGGGATCATTCCAGCCTGCCTCCATTCACAGTTAACAGGCAGGCGGCTTTCATTGATGAACAACTGCTTGCTTACATGGGACAATTTTTCGTTCAGTTTTTCGGAATGTATAAAGTGAACGAGAAACAAATCATTTATCTTTCAGTCTATGCATAATTTTATATTGAACACAAATCATTCAGATTCTTGTTGACTGCGAGATTGTGAAAGATTTGTAAGCTCATCTACAAGGGCCCTTAGAAGTGGTGCTGTCCATGCTTTTTATCTGCAGCATGAAAAACAGGTTATAGAGTGGATGACACATCATGCATCAACTACCACCACCTATGCTCCCTCCCAGTCCCAAGCACAAAGCAGTCAGCCTGTACTAGTTGACAAGTAGCATCCTACCTTTACCTTGTTGTTGTTGTTAGCCGTTTAGTCATTCATGTTCGTCAGCGACCCTAAAGGAGAGCTCCCTCCATGTTTTTCAGTTTTGCACCGCTTCTTTCAGTTGTGTGATATCCATGCCAGCATCAACTCTGACAGTATCAGCCATCGTGTTCTTTGGCGGCCAGGTCTTTTGCCACTGATCTGTCCAAGCATTATAGATTTTTCTAGCGCCTCTGCTTAGATTACATGGCCAAAATACATGAGTCTGAGCCGGGTCATCTTGTCCTCCGTGGATACATCGGGTCTTATACGATTCAGGACTTCTCTGTTACTGTTGATATCCAGAGTATACACAGTAGCTTTCTCCAATACCACAGCTCAAACCCATCAATTCTCCTTCTATCAGCTTTTTCACTGTGCAGCTTTCACATCCATGCATGGCTATGGAGAAAACAATGGTTTGCACAATCCTGCATTTAATTGCTATACCAATATCCCTGCTTTTCCAGGTTCTGTCTATGTTTAGCATCGTGCTTCGCCCCGATTCTATCCCATGTTTTATCTCTAGCCTAGATTCTCCATCCTGCTGAATTTTTGAACCAAGGAAGATGAAGTCTTGCATTGATTTTGATTTGAATTTGGCCATTTTTTGCAGTCGTTATAATTTTTGTCTTCTTTAAGTTCAGTAGAAGCCCATTTTTCACTTTCAGTTTTAATCTTACATATCAGCTGCTTCAGACCAGCTTCTGTTTCTGCAAGCAGAGTTGTGTCATCCGTATCACAGAGATTGTTGATGTTTAGAGATGAGCGAACACCAAAATGTTCGGGTGTTCGTTATTCGAAACGAACTTCCCGCGATGTTCGAGGGTTCGTTTCGAATAACGAACCCCATTGAAGTCAATGGGCGACCCGAGCATTTTTGTATTTCGCCGATGCTCACTAAGGTTTTCATTTGTGAAAATCTGGGCAATTCAAGAAAGTGATGGGAATGACACAGAAACGGATAGGGCAGGCGAGGGGCTACATGTTGGGCTGCATCTCAAGTTCACAGGTCCCACTATTAAGCCACAATACCGGCAAGAGTGGGCCCCCCCCCCTCCCAACAACTTTTACTTCTGAAAAGCCCTCATTAGCATGGCATACCTTTGCTAAGCACCACACTACCTCCAACAAAGCACAATCACTGCCTGCATGACACTCCACTGCCACTTCTCCTGGGTTACATGCTGCCCAACCGCCCCCCCTCCCCCCCACAGCGCACACCAAAGTGTCCCTGCGCAGCCTTCAGCTGCCCTCATGCCACACCACCCTCATGTCTATTTAGAAGTGCGTCTGCCATGAGGAGGAACCGCAGGCACACACTGCAGAGGGTTGGCACGGCTAGGCAGCGACCCTCTTTAAAAGGGGCAGGGCGATAGCCCACAATGCTGTACAGAAGCAATGAGAAATAGAATCCTGTGCCACCGCCATCAGGAGCTGCACACGTGGGCATAGCAATGGGGAACCTATGTGCCACACACTATTCATTCTGTCAAGGTGTCTGCATGCCCCAGTCAGACTGGTAATATGTACCTTAACAGTAACCGCGTTGGTGGTAATGTGGTGGTGACTGCGGACCTAGTAGCACGGTTTTATTTTGTTGGTTTTCGGAATGTGGCCAGGATTAAGTGGGCCGTGGCGGGGGGATGGTGTGGGGGCTCTCTTGTTGTGTCGGTAAAGGTGAAATTCTTGGACTGTCACCAGACGAACCAATGCAAAGGCATTTGCCAAGAATGTTTTCCCTGTTGGAGGAGGAGGGGGATGTTTTTGAGGCACTACGTGTCCTCTCCACGTGTCCATGGTTATATGCACCTTAACAGTAACCGCGTTGGTGGGAAATGGCCTCGCCGCCATCATGTCTTTGGGAAGCCTCTGTTTCCACACCCCAGAGACATACCATTAGCAGCGGTATAGGCAGAGCCCAGAATTCGTAACATTTCAGCCGTAGCATTAGGACAGGCCCCACTAACATATCAGTAGCAGCATTATAGGAGGAGCGCAGTCTTCGTTCCATGTCAGCAATAGTAGCACTCAAGACAGGCCCCAGTAACAATTCCGAAGCAGCAGTATAGCGGGAGCGCAGTCTTCGTTCCATGTCAGCAATAGTAGCACTCAAGACAGGCCCCAGTAACAATTCCGAAGCAGCAGTATAGCGGGAGCGCAGTCTTCGTTCCATGTCAGCAATAGTAGCACTCAAGACAGGCCCCAGTAACAATTCTGAAGCAGCAGTATAGTGGGAGGCAGCCCAGTGTAACGAAAAATTGGTTCAAGTTAAAGTTTCAACGCTTTTAAGCGCATTGAAACTTATAAAAATTGTTCAGAAAAATTATTTGAGTGAGCCTTGTGGCCCTAAGAAAAATTGCCCGTTCAGCGTGATTACGTGAGGTTTCAGGAGGAGGAGCAGGAGGAGGAGGAGGAATATTAGACACAGATTGATGAAGCAGAAATGTCCCCGTTTTGGATGGTGAGAGAGAACGTAGCTTCCATCCGCGGGTGCAGCCTATGTATTGCTTACGTATCGCTGCTGTCCGCTGGTGGAGAACAGAAGTCTGGGGAAATCCAGCCTTTGTTCATCTTGATGAGTGTTAGCCTGTCGGCACTGTCGGTTGACAAGCGGGTACGCTTATCTGTGATGATTCCCCCAGCCGCACTAAACACCCTCTCCGACAAGACGCTAGCCGCAGGACAAGCAAGCACCTCCAGGGCATACAGCGCTAGTTCAGGCCACGTGTCCAGCTTCGACACCCAGTAGTTGTAGGGGGCAGAGGCGTCACCGAGGATGGTCGTGCGATCGGCTACGTACTCCCTCACCATCCTTTTACAGTGCTCCCTCCGACTCAGCCTTGACTGGGGAGCGGTGACACAGTCTTGCTGGGGAGCCATAAAGCTGGCCAGGCCCTTAAAGACTGTTGCACTGCCTGGGATGTACATGCTGCTCGATCTCCGCACCTCCCCTGCTACCTTGCCCTCGGTACTGCGCCTTCTGCCACTAGCGCTGTCGGCTGGGAATTTTACCATCAGCTTGTCCGCAAGGGTCCTGTGGTATAGCAACACTCTCGAACCCCTTTCCTCTTCGGGAATGAGAGTGGGCAGGTTCTCCTTATAGCGTGGGTCGAGCAGTGTGTACACCCAGTAATCCGTTGTGGCCAGAATGCGTGCAACGCGAGGGTCACGAGAAAGGCATCCTAACATGAAGTCAGCCATGTGTGCCAGGGTACCAGTACGCAACACATGGCTGTCTTCACTAGGAAGATCACTTTCAGGATCCTCCTCCTCCTCCTCCTCCTCCTCCTCAGGCCATACACGCTGAAAGGATGACAGGCAATCAGCCGGTGTACCGTCAGCAGCGGGCCAAGCTGTCTCTTCCCCCTCCTCCTCATCCTCCTCATGCTCCTCCTCCTCCTCCTCCTGTACGCGCTGAGAAATAGACAGGAGGGTGCCCTGACTATCCAGCGGCATACTGTCTTCCACCGCCCCCGTTTCCGAGCGCAAAGCAGCTGCCTTTATGGTTTGCAGGGAATTTCTCAAGATGCATAGCAGAGGAATGGTGACGCTAATGATTGTAGCATCGCCGCTCACCACCTGGGTAGACTCCTCAAAATTACCAAGGACATGGCAGATGTCTGCCAACCAGGCCCACTCTTCTGAAAGGAATTGAGGAGGCTGACTCCCACTGCGCCGCCCATGTTGGAGTTGGTATTCGACTATAGCTCTACGCTGTTCATAGAGCCTGGCCAACATGTGGAGCGTAGAGTTCCACCGTGTGGGCACGTCGCACAGCAGTCGGTGCACTGGCAGCTTAAAGTGATGTTGCAGGGTGCGCAGGGTGGCAGCGTCCGTGTGGGACTTGCGGAAATGTGCGCAGAGCCGGCGCGCCTTTACGAGCAGGTCTGACAAGCGTGGGTAGCTTTTCAGAAAGCGCTGAACCACCAAATTAAAGACGTGGGCCAGGCATGGCACGTGCGTGAGGCTGCCGAGCTGCGGAGCCGCCACCAGGTTACGGCCGTTGTCACACACGACCATGCCCGGTTGGAGGCTCAGCGGCGCAAGCCAGCGGTCGGTCTGCTGTGTCAGACCCTGCAGCAGTTCGTGGGCCGTGTGCCTCTTATCGCCTAAGCTGAGTAGTTTCAGCACGGCCTGCTGACGCTTGCCCACCGCTGTGCTGCCACACCGCGCGACACCGACTGCTGGCGACATGCTGCTGCTAGCACATCTTGATTGCGAGACAGAGGAGGAGGAGGAGGAGGAGGAGGAGGAGGGTGCTTTAGTGGAGGAAGCATACACCTCCGCAGATACCACCACCGAGCTGGGGCCCGCAATTCTGGGGGTGGGTAGGACGTGAGCGGTCCCAGGCTCTGACTCTATCCCAGCCTCCACTAAATTCACCCAATGTGCCGTCAGGGAGATGTAGTGGCCCTGCCCGCCTGTGCTTGTCCACGTGTCCGTTGTTAAGTGGACCGTGGCAGTAACCGCGTTGGTGAGGGCGCGTACAATGTTGCGGGAGACGTGGTCATGCAGGGCTGGGACGGCACATCGGGAAAAGTAGTGGCGACTGGGAACTGAGTAGCGAGGGGCTGCCGCCTCCATGATACTTTTGAAGGACTCAGTTTCCACAACCCTATACGGCAGCATCTCAAGGCTGATGAATTTTGCTATGCGGACGGTTAACGTTTGAGCGTGCGGGTGCGTGGCGGCGTACTTGCGCTTGCGCTCCAACAGTTGCGCAAGCGACGGCTGGACGGTGCGCTGAACTACACTGCTGGATGGGGCCGAGGACAGCGGAGATGAGGGTGTGGGTGCAGGCCATGAGGCGGTAGTGCCCGTGTCCTGAGAGGGGGGTTGGATCTCAGTGGCAGGTTGGGGCACAGGGGGAGAGGCAGGGGTGCAAACCGGAGGCGCTGAACGGCCTTCGTCCCACCTTGTGGGGTGCTTGGCCATCATATGTCTGCGCATGGTGGTGGTGGTGAGGCTGTTGGTGTTGGCTCCCCGGCTGAGCTTTGCGCGACAAAGGTTGCACACCACTGTTCGTCGGTCGTCAGGCGTCTCTGTGAAAAACTGCCAGACCTTAGAGCACCTCGGCCTCTGCAGGGTAACATGGCGCGAGGGGGCGCTTTGGGAAACAGTTGGTGGATTATTCGGTCTGGCCCTGCCTCTACCCCTGGCCACCGCACTGCCTCTTGCAACCTGCCCTGCTGATGCCCTTGACTCCCCCTCTGAAGACCTGTCCTCCTGAGTAAGCGTTGCACACCAGGTGGGGTCAGTCACCTCATCGTCCTGGTGCTCTTCCTCCGAATCCTCTGTGCGCTGCTCCCTCGGACTTACTGCCCTTACTACTACCTCACTGCAAGACAACTGTGTCTGATCGTCATCGTCCTCCTCACCCACAGAAAGTTGTTGAGACAGTTGGCGGAAGTCCCCAGCCTCTTCCCCCGGACCCCGGGAACTTTCGAATGGTTGGGCATCAGTGACGATAAACTCCTCTGGTGGGAGAGGAACCGCTGCTGCCCAATCTAAGCAGGGGCCCGAGAACAGTTCCTGGGAGTGTTCCCGCTCCTGAGCAGGTGTCATTGTAGTGGAGTGAGGAGGCTGGGAGGAAGGAGGAGCAGCAGACAGAGGATTCGGATTTGCAGCAGTGGACGGCGCAGAACTGCGTGTTGACGATAGGTTGCTCAAAGCACTTTCTGCCATCCAGGACAGGACCTGCTCACACTGCTCATTTTCTAATAACCGTCTCCCGCGTGGACCCATTAATTGGGCGATGAATGTGGGGACGCCAGAAACGTGCCTCTCTCCTAATCGCGCAGCAGTCGGCTGCGACACACCGGGATCAGGAGCTCGGCCTGTGCCCACACCCTGACTTGGCCCTCCGCGTCCTCGGCCGCGTCCACGTCCTCTAGGCCTACCCCTACCCCTCAGCATGCTGTATTACCAGTGATTTGATTTCACAGGCAGGAAATAAATTGGCGCAAGACTGCAGGCCAAATATAATTTTTTCCCTTTTTTGAAAACGAAAGGCCCCACTGCCTCTAGTGAATGAATAATCTAAGTTTAATAACTGTGCTGTGGCCCTGCTAATGTGTCACAGAACGTGAGGGTAGCAGAGTTATTATAACTCTGGCAGAGCAGGTATTTTTTTTCCCAATTAAGGAAAGCAAATGGCGAAGCCAGTAGTAAACCGTAGCTGGGTGCGTCTGATTTTTAAACGTTGCACACGCAGCCGACACGTGTCCACCGCCCTTAGGACGGACAGAGGCAGGACAAATAGAATTATTTTCAGTTTTTTTCCACCAAAAGGCAGCACTGCGTATATTCAATGAACATGAGAAGTTTAATAACTGTGCTGTGGCCCTGCTAATGTGGCACAGAACTTGAGGGTAGCAGAGTTATTATAACTCTGGCAGAGCAGGTATTTTTTTTTCCAATTAAGGAAAGCAAATGGCGAAGCCAGCAGTAAACCGTAGCTGGGTGCGTCTGATTTTTAAACGTTGCACACGCAACCGACACGTGTCCACCGCCCTTAGGACGGACAGAGGCAGGACAAATAGAATTATTTTCAGTTTTTTTCCACCAAAAGGCAGCACTGCGTATATTCAATGAACATGAGAAGTTTAATAACTGTGCTGTGGCCCTGCTAATGTGGCACAGAACTTGAGGGTAGCAGAGTTATTATAACTCTGGCAGAGCAGGTATTTTTTTTCCAAATTAAGGAAAGCAAATGGCGAAGCCAGGAGTAAAACGTAGCTGGGTGCGTCTGATTTTTAAACGTTGCACACGCAGCCGACACGTGTCCACCGCCCTTAGGACGGACAGAGGCAGGACAAATAGAATTATTTTCAGTTTTTTTCCACCAAAAGGCAGCACTGCGTATATTCAATGAACATGAGAAGTTTAATAACTGTGCTGTGGCCCTGCTAATGTGGCACAGAACTTGAGGGTAGCAGAGTTATTATAACTCTGGCAGAGCAGGTATTTTTTTTCCAAATTAAGGAAAGCAAATGGCGAAGCCAGGAGTAAAACGTAGCTGGGTGCGTCTGATTTTTAAACGTTGCACACGCAGCTCACACGTGTCCACCGCCCTTAGGACGGACAGAGGCAGGACAAATAGAACTATTTTCACTTGTTTTACAAGCAAAAGGCAGCACTGCGTATATTCTATGAATAATAACTGTGTTGTGGCCCTGCCTACACAATTCTTTCCCTGCAGTATCAATGGAGGGTGCAATGCTCTGCAGAGGCGATTTTGAGAAGAAAAAAAAAAATGCAGCACAGCTAACAGCAGCCTGGACAGTACTGCACACGGATAAATATGGCCCTAGAAAGGACCGTTGCGGTTCTTGAAGGCTACACTCACTCCTAACACTCTCCCTGCCTATGCAGCACTTCTATCCCTAATGCCGGGTGCAACGCTCTGCAGAGGCGATTTTGAGGAAAAAAAAAATGCCACTGCTAACAGCAGCCAACACACAGCTATCAGTGGCCCTAATAAGGACCTTTGGGGGGTCTTGAAGCCTACACTAACTACCAATTCTTTCCCTACAGCAGCTCCGGTACAAACAGCACTGTCCCTCATCTAACTCACACGGCATCTGAGGCGAGCCGCGGGAGGGGCCGACTTTTATATTAGGCGAACACCTGATCTCCCCAGCCACTCACTGCAGGGGGGTGGTATAGGGCTTGAACGACGCAAGGGGAAGTTGTAATGCCTTCCCTGTCTTTCAATTGGCCAGAAAAGCGCGCTAACGTCTCAGGGAAGGAAGTGAAAGTAACCAGAACACCGCATGGTGTTCGTTACGAATAACGAACATCCCGAACACCCTAATATCCGCACGGATATCAAGTTCGGACGAACACGTTCGCTCATCTCTAGTGATGTTTCTTTCACATATTTTATTTTCACCCAATTTCCAATTTTACTGGATATAGGTTAAATAAGAAAGGTGAGAGGATGCAGCCCTGTCACATGCCTTTGCCGATCCTAAACCAATCTGTGTCCCCATGCTGTGTTCTCATAGAGACTTCTTGATTGGTATAAAGTGATTTTATAGGCTTGCCTAGATGTGTCGATATGCCCAGCTCTTGTAGGGCTTGCCATAGATTTTCATAGTCGATGCAGTCAAAGGCCTTGATGTAGTTGATAAAGCACATGTAGAAATCAGGGAGTACCACTTCGACTATGGATCTGTCTTTCATGTATGATTTTGAGAAGGATCTTGCTTGCATGCAAAATAAAGGCTATTGTTTGGTAGTTGGAGCAATTCTGCGAGTCGCCGTTTGGCAGAGGGATAAATTCAGATCTTTTTCAGTCTTGTGGCCATTCTGTGGATACCCATACTGCCTGGCACAGTGCTGTGATGCTTTTCAGTGGTACTGGCAGCAACATCTCTGCTGGTATGTTATCTATGCCTGGTGCTTTATTTTTGGCTAGGTGTTTCATTACCATAAGCACTTCTGACTCCATAATGAAGGACTCCAAGTTCCCAGGCTCTGGCTTATGCAATGGTCCAGGTACATGGTTGCAGGCATATAGTGTGTATTCCCTCCACCTATCCTTGATACTCTGTTGGTCATTCAGTTCCTTCTCATTTTTGCCTTTGATTGTGCCATTGTGTGCCATGAAAGGTTTTTGTGCCATCTTGAGCTGTGAGAATAGGCCTTGTATATGGTCTTTCATGGCTTCTGCTTTGAGTAGTTTGCGTTGCTCATTTTAGTCTATTTCCTTGTCGCTTGCTGAAAATCTGCATTTAGTTGTCATACTTCATCTTTGTTGCCAGGTGCCTTTGCTGCTCTTCTTTTATCTGCTATTCTGAGGGTTTGTTTGGAAAACCTATGCTTACTGGCTGTTTCAATAACCGTGGACTGTATTTCGTACTATAGTTGCTCTCGATGCTTTTCTAGTGTGTCAAGAAGTTCAAATCTGTTTGCTACCTCAATGGTGTATGATTGGGAGATTTTTTTTACTCGTTCTTTCAATTTTTTTTAAAGTCCCCCTTAAGGGGCTTGAACTTGTGATCATTGATCGCTCATGTAGTATAATGTAATGCCATAGTATGACCTGACAGGCATTCTGATGGCAACTGAACAGCATCTCATGATTGCATCATAGGGGGGCTATTTGGGACCCCAAACTTTGATCAGGGTATTTAAATGTTGCTGTCAGAACTGACAGCGGTATTTAAAGAATTAACAGCTGCAAACAGCCAGTGGGTGTCAGCTGGACATATGGCATATTTAAAAATCAAGAGCACAAGCTTATTTGTATGCAACTCTAATTCCAAAAAAGGTTGGGACACTTGTGTAAAATATAAATAAATGTAAAGAAAAAACATGCAATGATTTGTAAATCTCATGTAACCATATTTTATTCACAATAGAACATATCAGAAGTTTCATTTAAAAAATGAACTAATTTAGAAACTGATAGCAGCAAAACATCTAAAAAAATTTGGGACAGGGGTAATAAAAATTGAAATTGGGGATGTACATCGGTAATATGGATCCATAATACAGACATATTGTAGATGGAATTTCATCAGTATGTCATCAATATATCACCTGTATTTGCCTTATTTGCTTCAATAGTTTTACTTTTTACTAGGCAAAAACTGATCAAATAGAAAATAATATCAATGAATCCAAATATGGAGGTAAATACAGATGAAGTACAGATCCTATACAGGAACATCCATATTTTAATCACTTACCATAAACTACAATGGGGAGAGTTTTCATCAAAAACTGACAAAAGTAAGGCATGCTGTATGAATGTGAAAATGTGGATAGTCCTCTAAAACATCAATAGCTCTGTATTAAGGTCCGCAAAACACGGATTAAATATAGATTTGAAATACACTCATTTGAAAGTGACCTAATACAGAGGAAAATGTGTTTCTCAAATTACCAAGCTCCTTTCTTTCTCCCTCCTCCCCCTAAACTACTTACGTATTCTGAAAAACTTTTAAAATCTGTCTTTGTTTCCTGAGATGGACTGAAGGATCAAATTACATGCTGCTCATAGAAGTCTGTGGAGAGAAAAAGTATAAGAGGGTGAAGCAGCACAAAAACACACATAAATGCTGCTCATAGAAGTCTATGGAGAAGAGAGAGGAAGAGGAAAAGCCAAGTTGAGATATGCAGAAGCACAGATAGAGGTTGCTGTAGCCAATATTGAGTTTTCTATCACCCATCAAATACTTTATTTATGTCAATACATTTAATACTTCTCTATTATGTGCTACGTACTGCTACTGCTGCGTCTGAGTGAGAGAAAGTTAGGGAGCAGAATCTACTCTTCTCTACGTGAAGTGTATGGGAGACACCATAGAAGCTGGTCTCTATCTACTAATTCAGCAAAAACTGAGAATTAGAGACAGTGTCTGCAGAGGGAAAAACTAGTAAAATATACAGAATACAAGTCATAAAAAGGTCAGAAATACACAAAAGATTATTCTGAAAAGTCACCTAAAATGACAAGTATGATTTAAGTTTTAGTAGAAATCAATGTAACTGGTAATTGTGGGCATACCTGCAGAATTCATTTTATGTGATAAGAAAGTAGACTTTTCTTGCTATTCTTCTTTGAACCTTCTCTTTTAGTTTTTCTTTCTTTCTTTCTTTCTCTCTTTCTCTCTTTCCTTCTTTCTTTCTTTCTTTCTTTCTTTCTTTTTCTTTCTTTTTCTCTCTCTCTCTTTCCCGGATGTGAAATATAATTTGGAATATGGATACTGTCCAATATGATCTTTGAATAAAGACTATGTTGTCTTGTTTAAATGTAAATGAACAGATTCATACCCATTAAAGGATTATTTGCGGTTTACAGTTATCTGACAGTTTTAATTAATATTTAATATTATATAAAAATCTAATATACACTGGTCTGTGATGAAAATGAAGATTCTGCTTGTAGAAAGAGAAATATTTGTCTTCAGTTTATGAGCAAAGTTGACCCCAGGCTGCAATAGGGCTGATTGAGAAATTGCAGTTGACGTAGAGCACATATTAACTCTTTTCATGCCTTCATAAAAAGAGATGTATAAAAACCAAGCATTTCTTTTTAGACTTGTCAAATGTGCTGTGTAGTTCAATACAATTCTATACTGCCAACTATAAAGTAATCTCATTTTTGGATGTCAATAAGTAATTCTTTTTACTCAGAAATCAATCTTTTGATGTTATTTTGCACAGGAATCTTTGCAGTTCTGCATTTGCTTCATATATTTTATTAGTCTGCTTGATTATGTTTGTTCTATGAACTAGACTATAACTGCCATATTTTCCAATAATAACCAAGGTATCTACAATGAATTTCAGCCATGATTTGAGGATCTCCTATAACTCCATATTAGGCCGTTTTAACACAGATGGGTTGGATTCCGCATACAGGAACCCACAGCGGAATCTGGCTCTTTTCCCGGCGTCGACCCTGAGTACCTTATTTTCTCTGTATTGTGGATGACCAGGTATGCTCACCAATGGTTATGTGTAGTAGATTTCTTTTTTAAATCTTTGTTTCTCCCGTGCTGTCGCTAGGCGATGACACGGGTACCCACGGCGTATCTGCAATGTCAATTGAGGATGGGCCACAAGTCAGACAGCTTCCAATGACTTCAATGGAAGCTGTCCATCCAGAATCTGCACAAAAATAGAGCATGCTGTGATTTTATTTCCGCTCACGGGAATCACAATCACTGTCCGCTCATCTGCTTCTTCCCATTACTGAACTCTCCCCTCTCCAATCCATCTTAAATGCAGCAACCAGGCTTATCTTATTGTCAAGCTGCTGCACTGATGCCTCAACTTTGTGCCAGTCACTGCATTGGCTGCCTATCAAATATAGAATGCAATTTAAACGCATCACTGGTGTTGCTTGTCATGATCGGCCAGGGATTATAATCAAGTCAGTTTTCAAAAAATCGGATTGGGTCAACTTGACCTGATTCTTAGAAAAAATCAACTCAAAAATGTTTTACAAATAAGAGTGAGTCTGTCTTCTTTTTCTATTAATGTAGCTTAGTTGTTTTCACTGAATCCTTTCAGTGCTGAGGTCCTAGGTTCAAATCCCATCAAGGTCAACATCTGTATAACTTTGAAAAATTCCATTTAAATGGTACCCGTGGTCAGATTTGAACCTAAAACTCCAGCACTCCAACACAGCATTGTTAACAACTGAGCCACCACACTTATCTGTTACGATCAGGTGGGCAACCTAAGCATGGGGCCCACATGATCGTGACCAAAGGGGGACTGGATACGCACACAGGTTGCACTAGATAGTCACACGGGCTTCAGGCAACTGACCCTCTTCTACATGGGAGGATGGCCTGACCCTACCTAAGCAGGGACATTGCCCCAATAAGGGCAGCGTAGCAGTATTTGGATCCGGGCCCTAGCTGATCCTAGGAGCCACGCACCAGAACAGGACGCATTCACATGCCACATGACAGGGACTGAACAACAGGACACACAGAGCCAGAATACACAGCATACAACAGCCAAAATGTAACCACTAGTAACAGACAGGAAGCTGAATATAAATACCAGGCATTAGTTGACATTTTGTACAAAACGTGAAAGCTAGCAGGCCACTTAATGGCTCCTGGTTATACTGCTAGTCCCTACACTAACCAGGAGTCCAGCAGAACTGCACAGAGTTCACACAGAATGCTGCAACAGGACAGGACACAGATAGCAGGTCACACAGCAAGCTAACACAAAACTGACAGAAAATAAACGAACAAACGGACATAAACCAGCAAGACACAGATCACACAGCAAACTTTAACAGACAAGGATTCATGACTGCTCACCCTGAACACCAGACAGAGTCTGACCAGGAGCTGGGTTTATATGTGAGCACAGACCCAGAAGAATGGCTAGCAGGAAGTACCACACCTAGCCAGCTCAATTAATTAACCCTGTGAGGGCTGTGCTGCTAGGAAGCTTGGAACTACAGATCCCAGCAGCACACGTAACATTATCTATTAGACGAGAAGAACAACTACGAGAAAAAACACGAAAAAAGTTATTTGGTCAGATTTGAACCTACAACTTCAGCACTGAAAAGCAACAGTGCCACAATTGAGCCACCACACTTGACCATTCCACTCTAGCGAAAAACAACAACAAAAATAAACACAGAACATAAAAAATTCTAGATGTTGCCTTGGTCATAATTGAACCTATAAATCAAGCTCTGAAAGGCAGCAGTGCTAATATATGAGTCACCACACCCATGTTTTTTGTTCCAGGAGGAGAAGAAAAGATAGAAAAACATAAAGAGAACATAAACACACAATTCAAATGTTGCCTTTGGACAGATTTGAACCAAAAATTCCAACAGTGCTAATAACTGAGCCACAATGGTAGTTCTTCCTTCTTCTTTTTCCCTCTTCCTATTCCTCCTCTAATGGAGAAGAATAAAATGAAATTCAAGGAGAAGAACGAGGAGACAGTTGTAGGAGAAGAAGTATAATATGAACAAGAAGGAGGAGAAGGGGCAGAAGGAAAAGGAGAAAAGGAAGAAGGAGATGAAGAAGGAAAAAGTTTGATGGCTAGCACCATTGTCTTGTAGTACTGGGGTACTAGGTTCATGCCTGGTTATGGACAACATCTTTAGAAATATATATGTTCTCTTTGTGTTTCCTCTTATTATACTCCATCTTCTCCTCCTGTGGAGAAGAAAGAAGAAGTGCGGTGTCTCAGTTGTTAGCACTGCTGCTTTTTAGTGCTTTAGTCATAGGTCCAAATCTGACCAAGTGCAACATCTGGATGAGTTTTTATGTTCTCTCTGTGTTTATTCTTGTTGTTCTTTTTGTCAAGAGCTGTATGAGCAAGTGTGGTAGCTCAGTTGTTAGTTCTGCTGCTTTATAGCACTGTAGTTGTAGGTTCAAGTCTGACCAAAAGGCAACCATTGTATGGAGTTTTTGAAGTCATACAAATGTTGACCTTGAGGGTATTTGAAACTAGGACCCCAACACTGATAGCTAAGAGTGCTAGTAACTGAGTCACATTCATAGAAAAAGGGTGCATGTACATTAAGCTGAGTTTTATTCACATTCTTTCAACAGGAGTCAGAATCGACCTTCGCAATAATATTTTAGAAAATCAGGATGGGTACTCCTAACACGAATATTTCATTAATTGCTCATCACTACTCATCGCTCAACCATAAGTCCTTGCACAGTACTGCACCACTCTATAATTCCTCGCTCAACTTTGTCTACCACCATACTTGTGCTCTCCACTCTGCTAATGACCTCAGACTAAATTCCTCTTTAATCTGAACCCTCGCACTCCAACCTCCAAGATTTGTCACGAGCGACACAAGTTCTCTGGAATACATTACTCTGGATAATCAGGTCAATTCTAAATGCCCACAGCTTTAAACATGTCCTGAAAAAATATCTTTTTAGGGAGATCTACCATATTCCCTAATTGACACTCTTCTCCTTTTACCCTGCTTCTATACTGCTCCTTGGAAACCTGACCACCTTCTTCCTACTGCATTCCCTATACACCACATTGCACCTCTTACCTATTTATACACAAAAACTGCTAGTGATCTACTCACACAGCTTTATGCTTGTATGTACGTAGGTATAGCAACCTATGTGTATACTTCCTCGGGGCGTGGCTTAGCACGAGGAGAAAAAGTTGCAGGGCACCATCACTCCTGACATACCCCAAGTAAATTAGGGATTCCCTACTGAGCCTGGCTTCCTAAAGATAATCCACAGCTACATGCCAGGACAGAGTGGCCTCCTGCACCTGGGGTGAGTTCTGCGGGAACAAATTCCATCACTGAGCCACAGCGCTGACTGATGGCTGCTGCAGCTTCAGTGCCTCCAGGCCAGAACTGCCTTGAGAGGCCACACGATGGAGCCCAGGACCTTCCCCACTCACCGTTCCACAGGGTGTTGAATGCTCCCCAAAACGGGGAAACAACACGCTACCCCTTTAGATTTCAGGCCTATCTCACTTCTCAATTCCGATCTGAAAATTTTTGCTAAAATTCTGGCCTCACGGCTAAACAACATTTTACCAAGCCTTATCAAAAATGACCAGGTGGGATTTATTAGAGATAGACAGACCTCTGACGCTACCAGGAGATTTATCAATCTGATTGAGTTGGCTAATTCTGGTCAGATCCCTTCTCTGCTTCTATCCCTTGATGCAGAGAAGGCATTCGGCAGGGTGCATTGGGGCTACCTGAAAGCTGTTCTTGAAAAATTTGGGTTTGGGGGGAAAAATTTTATCTGCTACAGTGTCCCTGTATGCTTCCCCTTATTCCCAGGTATATTCCTCAAGCTTCTTGTCCCAAATCTTCTCAATTAGTAATGGTACTAGGTAGGGCAGCCCCATGTCCTAATTGCAATTTGCTCTCTTAATGGAACCATTTGCAGAGCACATCAGGTCATCCCCAGAGATCTCGGGAATTTGGACGGGCACTAGAGAACATAAAATTGGCCTTTATGTCGATGACGTCATACTCGCATTACTCATCCCTATTAGAGATGAGCAAGCGCGCTCGTCCGAGCTTGATACTCGTTCGAGCATTAGGGAGTTCGAGAAGCTCGTTACTCGAGATGAACACTACGCGGCACTCGACTCCATTACATTTCCTTCCCTTAAAAATTTGCGCGCTTTTCTGGCCAATAGAAACACAGGGAAGGCATTACAACTTCCTCCTGTGACGTTCCAGCCCTATCCCACCCCCCGTGCAGTGAGTGGCTGGCGAGATCAAGTGACCCCTGAGTATTTAAATGTGCCCCGCCCGTGGCTCGCCACAGACACACGCTAAGAGAGATTAGGGACAGTGCTGCTGATGCTGCTGCTGCTATAGGGACAGTGTTAGCATCTTCAAGAACCCCAACGGTCCTTCTTAGGGCCACAGCTCACCTAGTGCATTACTGTTGTGGCTGCTGTGAGCAGTTTTGCACTTTTTTTAATGTATATCGGGCGCGCAGGCTATAGCGTTCTCAGGCTGCAGGCTGTACTTGAGTATAGGGGCAGTATTGGTCAGGCAGGGACAGTGGTAGTATAGAATCCTGTCTACAAGAACCCCAGCGGTTCTTCTTAGGGCAACCTGTGACCGTGTGCATTTAACTCCGTGGTTGCTGGGAGTTGTAGTACCTCTGTATTGCACAGCAGTGCCTGCGTGCAGCCTTCATTTAAACATATTTCTGTCCGCACTTTGCGTTGCCTCACTGCAGTCTGCCTCTAAGTGTACGCCAAGAAACCACACATTTTCTACAACGCTCTGTGTTATACGTGTGCTCTCTCAGACGTTCACGGTCTGCCCGACGCCCATAGATTGAAAGTGCAATACACACTGCATAGCCTCAGCCTTCATTGCATAGTAAAATAAGGAGATTTTAAAAAAAATTCTTTTTTACGGCTACCGGAGACCCAGTTCATTTGCCTGCGTGGCCTGTGGGACTTCACGTCCATCCAAACTGCATAGTTCACAGCTAGGCCTAAGTACAGCCTTCATTTAAACATTTCTGCGGTCCCCAGCTTCATATCACAATTTTTGGGTCCACGTCGTAGACCTTTATTAAAAAATGAGTAGTGTGAGCAGGTCCTGTCGTGGATGGCAGAAAGTGCATCCAGCAATCTATCGACCACCCAGTCTTCTACACCGTCCACTGCTGCAACTCTGAATCCTCTGGCTGCTGCTCCTTCTTCCTCCCAGCCTCCTCACTCCATGAAAATGACACATTCTGAGGAGCAGGCAGACTCCAAGGAACTGTTTTCGGGCCCCTGCCCAGATTGGGCAACAATGGTTCCTCTCCCACCAGAGGAGTTTGTCGTGACCGATGCCCAACCTTTGGAAAGTTCCCGGGGTCCGGGGGATGAGGCTGGGGACTTCTGGCAACTGTCTCAAGAGCTTTCAGTGGGTGAGACACAGTTATCTATCAGTGAGGTAGTAGTGAGGGCAGTAAGTCCGAGGGAGAAGCGCACAGAGAATTCGGAGGAAGGGCCGCTGAACGATGAGGTGACTGACCCCACTTGGTGTGATAAGCCAACTGAGGACAGTTCTTCAGAGGGGGAGGAAATTGCAGCCGCAGGACAGGTTGGAAGAGGCAGTGGTGTGGCCAGGGGTAGAGGCAGGGCAAGAGCAAATAATCCACCATCTGTTTCCCAAAGCACCCCCTCACGCCAAGCCACCATGCAGAGGCCAAGGTGCTCTAAGGTGTAGCAGTTTTTCACTGAGACGGCGGATGACCGATGAACAGTGGTGTGCAACCTTTGTCACGCCAAGATCAGCCGGGGAGCCACCACCACCAATATGCGCAGGCATATGATGGCCAAGCACCCCACAGGGTGGGACGAAGGCCATTCACCACCTCCGGCTTGCGCCACTGTCTCTCCCCGTGGGCCGCAACCTGCCACTGAGATCCAACCCACCTCTCACGACACAGGCACGACCGTCTCCTGGCCTGGACCCACACCCTCACCTCCGCTGTCCTCAGCCCCATCCAGCAATGTCTCTCAGCGCAGCGTCCAGCTGTCGCTAAGAGAATCTTTGAAGCGAAAGCACAAATTTGCCACCACGTACCCGCACGCTCAAGCTTTAAATGTCCACATAGCCAAATTGATCAGCCTGGAGATGCTCCCCTACAGGCTGGTGGAAACTGAGGCATTCAAAAACATGATGGCGGTGGTAGCCCCGCGCTACTCTGTCCCCAGTCGCCACTATTTTTCACGGTGTGCCGTCCTAGCCCTGCACGACCACGTCTCACGCAACATCGTACGCGCCTTCACCAACTCGGTTACTGGCAAGGTCCACTTAACAACGGACACGTGGACAAGCACAGGTGGGCAGGGCCACTATATCTCCCTGACGGCACATTGGGTGAATTTAGTGGAGGCTGGGACCGAGTCAGAGCCTGGGACCGCTCATGTACTACCCACCCCCAGAATTGCGGGCCCCAGATCGGTGCTGGTATCTGCGGCGGTGTATGCCACCTTCACTAAAGCTTCCTCCTCTTCCTCCTCCTCCAACGCAACCTCATAATCAAGACTTGTCAGCAGCAGCACGGCGCCAGCAGTCGGTGTCGCGCGGTGCGGCAGCACAGCGGTGGGCAAGCGTCAGCAGGCCGTGCTGAAATTATACAAGGCTTAGGAGAGAAGAGGCACACGGCCCACGAACTGTTGCTCAGTCTGACAGAGCAGACCAACAGCTGGCTTTCGCCACTGAGCCTCCAACCGTGCATGGTAGTGTGTGACAACGGCTGTAACCTGGTGGCGGCTCTGCAGCTCGGCAGCCTCACGCACGTGCCATGCCTGACCCACGTCTTTAATTTGGTGGTTCAGCGGTTTCTGAAAGGCTACCCACACTTGTCAGACCTCCTCGGCAAGGTGCGGCGGGTCAGCGCACATTTCCGCAAGTCCAACATGGACGCTGCCACCCTGCGCACCCTGCAACATCGGTTTAATCTGCCAGTGCACCGACTGCTTTGTGACATGCCCCCACGGTGGAACTCTACGCTTTACATGTTGTCCCTGCTGTATGAGCAGCGTAGAGCTATAGTGGAATACCAACTCCAACATGGGCGGCGAAGTGGGAGTCAGCCTCCTCAATTCTTTACAGAGGAGTGGGCCTGGATGGCAGATATCTGCCAGGTCCTTGGAAACTTTGAGGAGACCCCGCTGATGGTGAGCGGCGATGCTGCAATCATTAGCGTCACCATTCCCCTGCTAAGCCTGTTGAGAAGTTCCCTGCAAAGCATAAAGGCTGATGCTTTGCGGGCAGAAATGGAGGCAGTATGTCGCTGGATAGTCAGAGCACCCTCATGTCTATATCTCAGCGCGTGGAGGAGGAGGAGGGGGAGGAGCCGGAGGAGGAAGAGACAGCTGGGGCGACTGCAGAGGGTAACCATGCTGCTTGCCTCTCATCCATTCAGCGTGTATAGCCTGAGGAGGAGGAGGAGGATACTCAAAGTGATCTTCCTAGTGAGGACAGCCATATGTTGCGAACAGGTACCCTGGCACACATGGCTGACTTTATGTTAGACGCACTCTGGCCACTACGGATTACTGGGTGTACACACTGCTTGACCCACGGTATAAGGATAACCTTTCCACTCTCATTCCCGAAGAGGAAAGGGGGTTGAGAGTGATGCAATACCATAGGGCCCTGGTGGACAAACTGTTGGTAAACTTACCCTCTGACAGCGCTAGTGGCAGAAGGCGCAGTTCCGAGGGCCAAGTAGAAGGGGAGGCGGAGATCAGGCAGCATGTTCAGCGCAGGCAGGAGAACACTCTCCAAGGCCTTTGCCAGCTTTATGGCTCCCCAGCAAGACAGTATCACACCTCCCCAGTCCATGCTAAGTCGGAGGGAGCACTGTAGGAAGATGGTGAGGGAGTATGCAGCCGATCATACCACCGTCCTCCATGACGTCTCTGCTCCGTACAACTACTGAGTGTCAAAAATGGACACGTGGCACCCAAACTCCCGCTGTATGCCCTGGAGGTGTTGGCTTTGCCCTGCGGCTAGCGTCTTGTCAGAGAGGGTGTTTAGTGCAGCTGGGGGAATCATCACGAACAAGCGTACCCACCTGTCAACTGACAGCGCCGACAGGCTTACACTCATAAAGATGAACAAAGCCTGCATTTCCCCAGACTTCTCTTCTCCACCAGCGGACAGCAGCGCTACCTAAAGACCTTTGTCAATCTGTGTATGATATTCGTCCTCCTTCTCTGGCTCCTCCTACTGAAACCTCTCGTAATCACCGCGAATGGCCAATTTTTCTGTGGGCTAAAAGGCTCAAATAACTTTTCTAAATAGTATTTATCTGTTTCACTTCTCATTAAAGCATTGAAACTTCCACCTGAACCTATTGTTTTTTAGACTGGGCTGCCTCCAGGCCTAGTTAAAAATTAAGCCACAGTACGCTAAGTGATTAATGGGTTTCACCTGCCCTCTGGGTTGGGCATGGGCAATTTTTCTGGGGTACATTTGTACTGTCGGTACACCAATTTTTCGGGCCCTCGCCTACAATGTAATCACAGTAATTTTTATGGGCTTCGCCTGCACTCATGGTACACCACTGTGTCTTGGGTTGGCCTGCACTTTTGCTACAGAAATGTAACTCTGTTCTGCCTACCTATACTTCTGCCACAGTAATGCTAGAGGGGTCTGACTATACTTCAGTAACAGAAATGTAACTTCGGTCTGCCGATACTTCTGCTCCTGAAATGTTACCTTGGTTGGTGTATACTGTTACTACTGTAATTTCACTAATACTGGGCTCTGCCCATAATGCTTCAACGGAAATGTTACTGGGGCAGGTCTATACTGCTATAACAGAAATGTAACTAATAGTGGGCTCTGCCCATACTGCTTCTACGTTACTATTACTGGGGTCTGACTATACTGCTACTACTGAAATGTTACAAATACTTTGCTCTCCCTACACTGCTGCCAGGGAAATGTTTATCTTCTGCTTTGCCCATACTGCTTCTACGTTACTGTTACTGGGGTCTGACTATATTGCTACTACTGAAATGTTACAAATACTTTGCTCTCCCTACACTGCTGTCAGGGAAATGTTTATGTGTTGCTTTGCCCATACTGCTTCTACGTTACTGTTACTGGGGTCTGACTATACTGCTACTACTGAAATGTTACAAATACTTTGCTGTCCCTACACTGCTGCCAGGGAAATGTTTATCTGCTGCTTTGCCCATACTGCTTCTACGTTACTGTTACTGGGGTCTGACTATACTGCTACTACTGAAATGTTACAAATACTTTGCTCTCCCGACACTGCTGCCAGGGAAATGTGAATCTGCTGCTTTGCCCATACTGCTTCTACGTTACTGTTACTGGGGTCTGACTATACTGCTACTACTGAAATGTTACAAATACTTTGCTGTCCCTACACTGCTGCCAGGGAAATGTTTATGTGCTGCTTTGCCCATACTGCTTCAACGTTACTGTTACTGGGGTCTGTCTGCACTGCTGGAACTGAAATGTGACTGGGGCATGTCGCAACTGATACTACTGAAATGTTACTGTGGTCTGTTAATACTGCTGGAACTGAAATGTTACTGGGGCTGCCTAGACTTATACTACTGAACAGTTACTGGGGTCTGTGTATACTGCTGCAAATGAAATGTTAGTGGGGTCTGTCGTCACTGCTGCCAATGAAATGTTACAGGGGTTTGTGCATACTCTTACCGCTGAAATGTTACTAATTCTGGGCTCTGCCTATACTGCTGCTACTACTATGTTACACGGTAGTGGAAACGGAGGGTTCCCAAAGACATGATGGTGGCGAGGCCGCGCTATTAGGTTCCCCAGGCGCGACAACTTTTCAGCGACGCGGTCACTGGGAAGGTACATATAACCACGGACACGGGGACAGGACACGTACTGCCTCAAACACTTCCCCATCCACCTCCTCCAACAATGAAAACATTCTTGGCAAATCCTTTCGCACTGGTCCGTCTGGCGGCAGTCCAAGAATTTCACCTTAAACGACACAATAAGAAAGCCCCCCACTACGGCCCACTTAATCCTGCCCACATTCCGAAAGCCAACGGAATAAAACCACGCTAATAGGTCCACAGTCGCGACCACTATCCCACCAACGCGGTTACTGGTAAGGTGCATATAACCACGGACACGGGACCAGGACACGTACTGCCTCAAAAACATCCCCGTTCTCCTCCTCCAACAATGAAAACATTCTTGGCCGAAGCCCACCTGTATTTAATCTGGTGTTAGCTCTGCTGTCCAGGGCACTGCAATGGGATCTATTTATGTACCGCCGGTGGGTTCCAGGGAGCTACCCATGCTGTCGGTCCACAGGGACTTCACATAGGGGATTTGTACCTGCCTGTGTCTATGTATTAAAAACCCCGGTCAGGTTGGGACATGCAGTGTGGGCCGAAGCCCACCTGCATTTAATCTGACGTTTCCTCAGCTGTGCTGAGCAATGCAATAGGAAATATTTATGTACCGCCGGTGGCTTCCTGGGACCCACCTATGCTGTCGGTCCACACGGAGTTGTAACTGCATGTGTCTACTTATAAAGAACGCAAGTCTGACTGGGGCTTGCAGTGTGGGCCGAATCACACCTGCATTTAATCTGTCGTTAGCTCTGCTGTCCAGGGCACTGCAATGGGATCTATTTATGTACCGCCGGTGGGTTCCAGGGAGCCACCCATGCTGTGGGTCCACAGGGACTTCACATAGGGGATTTGTACCTGCCTGTGTCTATGTATTAAAAACCCCGGTCAGACTGGGGTATGCAGTGTGGGCCGAAGCCCACCTGTATTTAATCTGACATTAGCTCTACTATCCGGGGCACTGCATTGGGACAAACTAGAGGAGCAATACAACGCTAATGAGACGTGCACAGCTACGCTAGCATTGGAGTCTGCTGTAGGCCCACGATTGCTGAGGGTTTGTGCAGAGGCCTATGTCCTGGGTGCAGTGACAGTCCGCTTCCTGCCTAGGATTGCTGACGCTGTGGGCCGAGTCCTATGTCGTGGGCGCGGTGCAAGTCTGCCATGTTTGGCCGCTCAGATCAATTTTTTTTCATGTCTTGGGTTTCCTAGGACCCACCTATGCTGTTGGTGCAAACTTAGTTCCCATTGCGGTGTTTGACCTGTCTGGCACAAAGACACTGACTGACTTGGGTAGGGGGCAGAGCGCAGATGGCTTTCCCCTTGCGGTGTCGATTGAGCTATGCAACACCTTGACAGAATGAATACTGTGTGGCACATGGATTTCCCATTGCTATGCCCACGTTTGCAGCTCCTGACGGAGGTGGCACAGGATTGGATTTCTCATTGCTTCTGTACAGCATTGTGGGCTATCGCCCCGCCCTTTTTAAAGAGGGTGGCTGCTTGGCCCTGCCAACTCTCTGCAGTGTGTGCCTGCGGTTCCTCCTCATGGCAGACGCACTTATAAATAGACATGAGGGTGGTGTGGCTATGAAGTGCGCGTGTGGCATGAGGGCAGCTGAAGGCTGCGCAGGGACACTTTGGTGTGCGCTGTGGACACTGGGTCGTGCGGGGAGGTTGGGCAGCATGTAACCGAGGAGAAGAGTCAGCGGTGTGTCCCGCAGGCAGTGCTTGTGCTTAGTTGGAGGTAGTGTGGTGCTTCGCTAAGGTGTGGCTTACTAATGAGGGTATTTCCAAAGTAAAAATTGTTAGGGGGGGGGGCACTCTTGCCGCTATTGTGGCTTAATAGTGGGACCTAGGAACCTGAAATGCAGCCCAGCATATTTCCCCTCGCCTGCTCTATCTGTTTCTGTGTCGTTTCCATCACTTTCTTGGGTTTTGCAGATTTTCACCAATGAAAACCTTAGAGAGCATCGGCGATATACAAAAATGCTCGAGTCTCCCATTGACTTCAATGGGGTTCGTTACTCAAAACGAACCCTCGAGCATCGCGGAAAGTTCGACTCGAGCAACGAGCACCCGAGCATTTTGGTGCTAGCTCATCTCTAATCCCTATACTTGCAAGCAGTAAATGACTTGACTAGCAGATTCTACTATAAAATTAACAGCTCCAAATCCCTGTTTCTAAATATAGGTATCAAAGAATCTGTAATTTCCTCCCTTGCAAAGGAATACAACTTTTTCTAGACTGAAGAAACCCTTCCATACTTGGGTATTAAGCTAACCTCTCCATCGTCCAAATTATTTGACCAAAATTATAAGCCTCTCCTAATATCCATCGAAACAGAGCTTAATAAACTAAAAATGTATGGGATCTCCTGGTTGGGCAGAATATCGGCCATTAAAATGATAATCCTCCCTAAAATCTTATATCTCTTTCAAAACATCCCTATGTTCCTCCCAATTTCTTATCTTAAAAACATCCAATCCATTCTTCTGGCCTTCATTTGGGGGAAAAGGAAACCCAGGGTTTGAAGAGATATCCTATATACACACAGGAAAAATGGTGGCCTCAGATCCCCTTCCATTTTACAATATTATAGAGCAACTATATTAGACCAACCTAGATTCTCGTGGTTAACTGACCCTGTGAAAAAATGGGTATCTATTGAAAACTATAGACTAAACAACTTTTCCCTGGGGCACCATCTATTGGCTGAACTATACTTCAACTCTAAACTCTCCCTTTTCTCAGCCACTCTCCTGGCGGTCATTAATGTCTGGAGTGTAGTGACCAGAAAATTAAAGCTAATTTCCTTCCCTAAGCTGAAATAACCATACTGGAAATAGCCATTGAGAATCTTTCTCTTTCCAGATGGAAACACTTAGGCCTAACCCATATTAGCCAACTCTGGTAAGATGGATGCTTTAAGATTCTTAGAGTTATCAAACAGATTTAATATCCCCAAACTAGATTCTTTCAAACATTTGCAGATGAGTCATCTACTGAAACCATTCCCCCCTCCCATGAGAATCAATGTGCCATCTAAACTTGATGCTTGGCTATCATCTCTGCAGGGATCGAACAAAGGGCTATCCACTTGTTATGCTATATTAAACCATCCTTCAGTAAACCCCATGGAAAATATCAACAAAAAGTGTGAGGAAGATCTAGAAATACAGATCTCAGAGAATCGGTGGTATGAGGCATATTCTGTTGTTGGTTCAATTTATAAGTGCACCAATCATTTTGAAAATTCCCTCAAAATACTCTACAGATGGTACCTAACCCCATGCTCCTAAATAAAATAGCTCCTCGTTTCTCCAGGAATTGTTGGCGTTGTGGAGCACCAGATGGTACCTTGTGGCAATTATGGTGGGATTGCTCATATGTCCCTGGTCTCTGGGGTCAGGCCTTTCAGCTTATCATAAACCTCACCAATACTCAAATGTTACCCAATCCTGCCCTGGCTCTTCTAAACCAAGACGCAGACTTACTCCCAAATACTCTACGCACTCCAATAATGCATATCCTGATTGCGTGCAGATCTAGTATCGCCCAAAATTGGAATGGTAATTCCATCTCCTCATTTGCTGATGTAATTAAATCAATTAACAACAGCTGTTGGTTCGAGGGCATGCATTCCAGTGCTTTCAGTAAGAAAGGGAGGTCTAGATATGACTGGGCGGCTTGGCTCCAGAGCTCCTATTGCTGCTTCCCGGAATTAATACTCTAAACATTTAGTCTGCACTTGACCTAATGAGATCAATACATAAATACGTAATTTGTGAAATCATAAGTTGACCAATTTAAGTTTAATTTTATTTACTTTTACTTTAAAATTGGTCTGACCTGTTTCAATTTTAACAATGTTATTTGAGATTTTATTAATCCATATGCATATAATGAAATAATCCTTTGTTTTCTGTATTAAACATATTGCCAAAAATTCAATAAAAACCATAGTTTAAAAAAAATAATACTTCCTCATATTCTGCAAGCTCTTGTGAGTAGGTCCCTCACACCGATTGTTCAAGCTTTGCATCAATTAATTACTGTATGTTATGACTTATTTTCTGTATGCCCCGCCCCCAATTAATAAAGCACTGCAGAATATGTTGGTGCTATACAAATAAATATTATTATTATTAAGAAAACGTTAAAGCAATTTTTCAGACTCTGACAATATTTACATCACCTTGCAATACTAGGATAATTCTGAGAACATGACCTGTTGAGGGTACTTGAGGACTGGGGTTGGGAAGTATTATTTTAGATTTGACTTGTTCAAAGAAAGCACAAAATCGGCTCACCTCCTGAGTGGTGCACAGGTCCATGGCTAAATTTCTGTAGCTATGTAGAAGATTCAAAGTGAAGAGTGAAGACTGGCTCTCAACATTTCCAGGACTCCTTTCTTGAAAGGTTAGAAGCATATAAGCAACACGAACAACAATACTGGTGGTAATAAACTTTCTTATCTATGCATTTGAGACCAGTCTGGTCCTTATTCACGGCACTAAGGAAAAGGACTGGACTAGTATGAAATGCATATTAAAGTCTATTTTACCATTAGTATTGCTGTTCATGGCAGCCATATTGGTTGTCAATCACATGATCGTGTATGAGTGCCGGACTACATCAGCTGATCTTAGGTCCCATTATATAAACACATGACCATACAGCAATATGTGATGTGTCATGTAATAATCATGTGATTATGATTCACTTTGGACTTGTTTGTCTGAAATCTAAACACTTGTATGATTGAGGATCCATCTGTAAGTAAATGGGGACATGACGAACTCTACTGTATAGGTCATTTTTATTTTTAAAAGTTCTTAGTGTTTAATGATACCTCCCTGCTATTGTTTACAATCTCCTTGGTAACAGAGTGTTCATTTGGGAAAATTGGAGGTAGGATTTGAGTCAAAGCTGGATATAAAATGTGGCATGCATTGCATGCAAGTATGTAGCTTTTAGTGCATAAACAGTATGATTTGTATGGATACTCCAATGCCTTGGGTTTTGCCTTTTATGTGTTAAAACGATCAAGTAAAAAGATCCTACTGAGTTCAATACAGGGGACTACAAGTAGTGCATGAGACTTAATGTCCATTTAGACCCAATGATTATCGCTCAAGATTTGCGATCTTTTGAGCGATAATTGTTGCGTGCATTTATGTGCTCCGAGAACTGCTGTGTTCTTGGAGCGCTCAGCTAGTATCTAGCTGAGCGCTCCAAGCAGGGTATACAGAAGACAGCTGGAGCGCTGTCTTCTGTATACTTTTGCTGTGTTCTCAGAGCACTCAGCTGGTATACAGCTGAGCGCTCCGAGTGGGGTATGCAGAACACAGCTGGAGCACTGTCTTCTGCATACTCCTGCTGCGTTCGTGGAGCGCTCAGCTAGTATACAGCTGAGCGCTCTGAGCGGGGTAAGCAAAAGACCGCTAGACCGCTGTCTTCTTCATACTCCTGTTGTGTTCTCCAAGCAGGATACCAGCTGAAACAATAGTATCAGCGGTATCCCACTGAGAACTCAGCTCGCGGCACTGATATGGCTCATTGTTAACTTTCAGCTAGCTGAAAGTTAACAATGAGCGAATCGTGCATGGACAGCGCACAATGGCTGTGCGTTTAGACACAACCATTATCGCTCAAAAGACGGCTTTTGAGTGATAATTGTTGTGTCTAAATGGGGTATAACACCATCGATGTGTCTTTACTTTCCACTTTAAAAAGCTTTAGATAGCAATCTTCTAGATCTGCAACAGTTACAGGTCTAATTGTGCCTTTAAAGATTATAACAATGCTGTATGTGTGAAGAACCTGTGATCACATAGCCCAAGCAGAAGATCCTATAAGTCAATAGCTGTGAAAAATGTTCTAAGGCAGGCAGCTCAGAGCATCTCATGGTCAGTGAGCTGATCAATATTCTGGATAGAGAGCCCGCCAATTAAATGACCACTGTTCTGAGATAGTGAGGGTGATGCATTAGACTACAGCAAGTGTCAGGTGAGGCTATGACCAGCTGCATGGACTGATGGAGAGCTGCAGTCATGGCTGCTGTGGTCAACAAGGAGTTGGGTCTGGTCAGCAAGCATCACCAGAGCGGTTCCTTCTGGAATCCTGTGGGCAGTGAACAGTCCCCGTTGTCTGTACCAGTAAGCTGGGATGTCACCTATTTGGGACTGCTGTTCAGGTGACTGAAGATATTCCTGGAACCATTGGTGCAGTACTGCATTGCTATCCGGAAAGCCTGTACTAAGGGCTAGGAACTTAACAAAGTGTGGGTGTGAGCAGCTTTTTCTGTTCTCATTCTCTCTCTGTGTGTGGTGTAAGCAGGTTCTATGTGTGTTGGCTGCAAGAAAGGTTTGTGTCTTGTGGTTTTGTTTGGTTGTGTCGCTAGACTCCTGGTTAGTGTAGGGACTAGCGGTATAGCCAAGAGCCGTGACGTGGCCCACCAGCTTCCATATTTTGATCAAAATGTCAACTAATACCTGGCATTTATAGCATTTACATCTGCTACTAATGGTTGCATGTTTGCTGCTTTATGGTGTGATTATGGCTCTGCATGTCTTCTTACTCTGTCCAGTTGTCCCTGTCGTTGGTGACATGTGCATATGTTCTATCCAGGGTGCGTGGGTTCCTAGCAGCAGCAATGGCCCAGATCCAAAGACTGCTGGGCCACCCTTTATTGGGGCGATGTCCCCGCTCAGATGGGTCTGTGTCACTAACCCTAGTAGAAGCTAGAGAGAGGTGTTAATCTGTAGTAGTTTCACCTATTGTGTCCTATTATTCTGGATCCCGTTCGTGCGGGCCCGGTGCTCACTTACCCACACGAATGTAACAGTTATGTGACTGTTTTAAGACCCTCTTGAAACTGTGACTGTAAACACTAAGTGCCCTTCTCACGTGAGACTGTAACTGCTATTAGTAACCACCAAATCTTGTGTTTTTAAGAAACTGTGCAGATGTCAAGCTTTGTCTCTTTAACCCCTTCCTGCTCCAGGATGTATATTTACATCCTGGAGCGTCGGGGTATGTATGAAGAGAGCTCGCGGGACGACCTCTCTTCATACAGCGCAGGCTTCAGCTGTTTATTACAGCTGACACCTGCGGGCAATAGCTGCAATCATCTGTGCAGCCGAGCATGACTATTAACTCTTTAAATGCCGCTGTCAATTCTGACAGCGGCATTTTAATCCTCCAAACGATGTTCGGGGGTCCTATATGGCTTCCCCGAGGTGAGAACGGGGGAGCCGTGCAGGTGCCTTCTGAAAGGCCCCAGGACTGCCTTAGGAGACTGCCTATCAAGCCATCCCTGTGGGGTGGCTTGATAGACTGCCTGTCAAAAAGCAGTATGACATAATGCTATAGCATTACACCATACTGCAGGAGCGATCAAAACATCGCATGTTATAGTCCCCCCGGGGGGGAGGGGGGGGAGCTTAAAAGAAAAGTGCAAATAAGATCAATAAAGTTTTAATAATTGTAAAAAAAAAAGTAATAAAAGTTTAAATCACCCCCCTTTTACCATATCTGTAATAAAAAAAAAAGTCAAAATCATTAAGCAAAAATACATATTTGGTATCGCTGTGTCCGTTAAAGTCCGATATATCAAAGTAGTGCATTATTTTTCCCGCACGGTGAACATCGTCCGGAAAAAAAATAAAGAAATGCACTTTTTCAGACACTCCGTCTCCCAGAAAAAACGCAATAAACAGCGATCAAAAAGTATTCCGAATTGATACTCATGTAAACTACAGGACACCCCATGAAAAATGAGCCCTCGCACAACTACTGTGACAAAAAATAAAAAAGTTATTGTGCACAGAAGATGGCAGCAGAAAATAATTTTAAAAAATTAAAAGTTTTTGAAAAAAAAGAGTAGTACATTAGAAAAAAACTATACAAGTTTAGTATCGTTGTAATTAAAGATGAGCGAACACCAAAATGTTCGGGTTCGCGTTATTCGAAACGAACTTCCCGCGATGTTCGGGTGTTCGTTTCGAATAACGAACCCCATTGAAGTCAATGGGCGACCGGAACATTTTTGTATTTCACCGATGCTCGCTAAGGTTTTCATGTGTGAAAATCTTGGCAATTCAAGAAAATGATGGGAACGACACAGCAAGTTCTCCTCTGCCACAGCTGTAACAGCTGTGGCAGAGAAGAACGATGTTAGCCCATTGAATTCAATGGAGCCGTCAATACAGCCGACTCCACTGAATGCAATGGGCTGCCGGCGATCGCGGGATGAATTGTCGGAAAGGGGTTAAATATATAAGCCCTTTCCTGCAATTCATCCAGAAATGTGTAAAAATAAAAAATATATATATACTTACCTGGTCCCGGCAGACGGAGTTCAGTGCGGCAGGCTGCAGTTCTCCTGAACTGCTCTGAACAGCTGTGAGTAGTATTCAGCAGCCGAGGATTTAAAATCCCCGCCTGCTGAATAAGATGCCTCTGATTGGTCACAGCCTGACCAATCAGAGGCCAGCCCTCACTCACACCCATTCATGAATTCAGCCTGCCGCGCTGAACTCCATCTGCCGGCACCAGGTGAGTATATATATATTTTTTATTTTTACACATTTCTGGATGAATTGCAGGAAAGGGCTTATATATTTAACCCCTTTCCGACAATTCATCCCGCGATCGCCGGCAGCCCATTGCATTCAGTGGAGTCGGCTGTATTGCCGGTTCCATTGAATTCAATGGGCAAACATCGTTCTTCTCTGTCACAGCTGTTACAGCTGTGGCAGAGAAGAAGGATTTGTCTTCTATATGTTCTCAATGGGGTTGGCGCTGCTGCCGCCGGCCCCATTGAGCGCATATAGAAAAGATTTCTCAGGGAAGAAAGTTAAAGTAACCCGAACATCCGAACATCGTGTGGTGTTCGTTACGAATAACGAACATCCCGAACACCCTAATATTCGCCCGAGCATCAAGCTCGGACGAGTACGTTCGCTCATCTCTAGTTGTAATCGCACTGACCTATAAAATAAAGTTATCATGTCATTTTTGTTGCAATTTGGTACAGTAAATGGCACCATTTAAAAATACAACTCGTCCCGCAAAAAAACAAGCCATCATACAGCGACGTTGATGGATAAATATAAAGAAGTTACAATTTTTTTGAAGGGGGAGGAAAAAACGAAAATGGAAAAAAAAGGGGGCCCCGTCTTTAAGGGGTTAAGCATCTTTAAGTGATTAAGCCTGTGTGCCTCCTGTAAACTTTGTCCCTGTTTCTACCTGTGTCTTCCTAATTACTGCGCCATCCTTTATTGGGGTCCTAGAAGGGTCAAGTGCCACATTAATAAAAATTAACTCTCAAATACATAGATTTATTTTAATGTTATCACTAATACAAATAGATGAAACCAAGTTACTAGAAAATCATTGTATAATAACTTATTGCTTGATACATATGGTTGCTTGGGATGACTGAAAGGCAACTTTTTAATTCAATGTATGCTCAGTTCAAGTTAGACAATGAATTTCTGAAAAAGGATCAGCAAAGAGGTGCTAAGTTATGAAAAGAGTGTTGTTCCGGGCCTGGTTTCTTGAATAGACTTGTTAAAACCCATGGCTGATGAATGCTAAGCACTGCCATGCAGTTTGTGGAGAGGGAGGGAAGTTTGGCCAGCTGAGTGAGCACATCACTCTGTGAGCCAGGGTCTACACTTTGATAGCTCCTTTGGAGGTATGACTGAAAGCCAAACCTCTGCTCCCTTCTTTTTTTTAGTTTCTGCCATGCAAAGATAATCAGGTTTATGTAAAGTATGTGTGCTCTTTTGACAGTCCACGATATCTCATTAATTCAATCACAGCAAACACCATTGTTCTCAAAGTGTTTGAAATGCGGATAGGGATGGAGGCTTTTTTAATCCTGTCAATCAATGTTAACATTTTTCTCGCAGTTGCCATGGCCAGGGCCAGAGTTCATGAAAACACAAAATAAGAGCCAACAAAACAAGAATAAAGACTTATTTGAGATACTCTTTTTAAAGGACATCTACCATGCACAAAACATGGGAAGTAAATGTAGACAAGTTTGGACACTATGGCTCACAGAGAGGAAGGAGAGTGAAAGGATAAAAAGAGAATTTGAAAATCAAATAACCCTATAAAAACTTGACCCAAGAGTCTCTGGGAAAAACCCAATGAATTGCTCCCTGGTAGAACAATGATCTTTCTTTCGTGCGTTCTCTAGGAGTACAATGCCCAATATATTATAACACATGCCACTGATGTCTTTACACTGTTGTAAGCCAGCTCAAACCAACGGAATTCTGATAGAGGACAACAAGAGATTGTGCTCTGGTAATTCTCTCTTTCTTTTGCCGTATTACAAGCAAATACTGGGAAAATTATTCATGCATATAGGCAAACAAAGCAGAGATGGGAGATTTGCTATGTCAAATAGTGAAAAGTGACAACATTTTTTGCATACAACATGGAGCTTTGTACAAAAGAAAAAATCCTACCCATAAATTCTCACATTCATTAAACCTTTTTAAAAATGTATTAAGCACTTAATGCACCCTGGAGTGGAAAATATAGACAATAATCACATATTCACAGATATAGATAGAAAGAATTTATACTATATATTTATTCTCCTTCTGTCTTAGATGTAATTGCATACAAGTTTTGTAGCAAAACGACAATTGATTGTTTTTTTTCTAACAATGAGTGTATAGTAAATTAATATGTTAGGCCGAAAAAAAGACATATATCTACCCAGTTCAGTGTATTTCCCCCCAATGTTGATCCAGAGGAAGGCAAAAAACACATGTAGAAGCCAATTTTTCCCATTTAAGGGAAAAAAAATCCTTTCTGGCTCCAAATCTGACAATCAGAATAATCCCTGGATCACTGACCCTTCTGAGTAATCAGTGATAACAAGTGATATTGTAACGCTCAAGAAAGGCGTCCAGGCCCTTCTTGTACTCTTTTATTGAAATTGCCATCACCACATCATCAGGCAGAGAGTTCCATAGTCTCACTGCCCTTACAGTAAAGAACCCCCTTCTATGTAATGTAGAAACCTTTTTTCCTCTATGAGTAGAGGGTGCCCCATTGTTGCAGTCACAGTCCTGGGTATAAACAGATGATGAGAGATCTCTGTATTGTCCCCGATATATTTGTACATAGGTATTAGAGTGACCCCTTGTTACAGTCCTGGGTATAATAGATGATGGGATCGATATCTGTACTGACCCCTGATATATTTATACATAGTTATTAGAGCGCCCCCTTGTTACAGTCCTGGGTATAATATATGATGGGAGAGATCTCTGTACTGACCCCTGATATATTATACATAGTTATTAGAGCGCCCCCTTGTTACAGTCCTGGGTATAATAGATGATGGGATCGATATCTGTACTGACCCCTGATATATTTATACATAGTTATTAGAGTGTCCCCCTGTGATACTCCTAGGTATCAATAGATGATAGGAGAGATCTCTGTATTGTCCCGTGATATATCTATACATAGTTATTAAAGCACCCTCTTGTTACAGTTCTGAGTATAATAGATGATGGGAGAGATCTCTGTACTGACCCTCATATATCTATACATAGTTATTAGAGCACCCCCTTGTTACAGTCCTGGGTATAAATAGATGATAGGAGAGACCTCTGTACTGACCCTTGATATATCTATACATAGTTATTAGAGCATCGCCTTGTTAGAGTCTTGTGTATAAATAGATGATGGGAGAGATCTCTGTACTGACCCTCTGATATATCTATACATAGTTATT